>NW_013743671.1:0-2669 GCF_000517525.1 Limulus polyphemus
CTGTGATTATTATAACGCTTATCAATCGGAAAACGTCAGATATTTGAGCACGAGCATTTACAAAGTTCAAACATTACAAAATATTTAACTTCATTGGATTCTTATCAGATGTTGGTATTTTTACAAAAACATTATATAACTTCATTGTGAAAATAATGAAGGACAAAGTTAGCTAGCTCCCTGTTAAGTGAATTATACCTACGTCAACTCATAATTAACTCGTTCATCGCGAACCCTCAAAAAGATATTGAAGAAGTTCCAAACTAGAAAGAAGACTTTATATTGCTTGTAAGTTTATGAAACTTTTGTTTATAAATTATTATTTGTAATAACTATTATTGTAAATTGTATTGTTGTGTGTATATTAAAACGTATTTGTGTTAAAAAAAAAGTGTGTGTATCAACCTTGTTGGCATAAACTGACAAGATACTGGCTTTTACTTAACTGCTAAATCCAAAGTACAGTTGAACTACTAAATCTAAAGTATCATTTAACTCAATTTCAGGCTATTTGAAATTCTAATGCGTAACAATCTTTACTCAACTGAACATGTGATGTCTGCAGGAGGAGGGCATATATGTATAGTGTGTGCTCACTTCAACTCTATCAATTAAACATGACTGCAGGAGAGGGCACAGTATAGTGGTGTGAGCATATGGGATTTTAGCTTTGTGTGAATGAGGTAAGACCATATTGGAAGTTAACATATTTTTTTTACACTGAAAATGTATTTTCGATAGGTACTTACCTCTTCTGACAATTCCTCCTTCTCCACTTCCGGTGTTCTTCTTTTGGAGCCTGCCAATTCTCAAATGTGAAGATTGAGCAGGAATAGCAGCTAGGTGGCCCAGTACTATTCGTGGAGAGTAGTTATATGATACTTATGTGTTCAGAAACAGCGCAAAATTAATGGAGTAGATAGATGGTGCATTGATCGTGAAAAGTTTTTAGCATTGCTTAGAGGGCAGAAGTAGATCGAGATAACTGTGTGTGAGGGAGATGAGTAATCTTTGGAAATACATTTCAAGTGTAAGAAAACTGTTAACTTTCAACTTGCTGTGATTTTCATGATCTCTTTCACAAGGCTTTCTCTGATTTTGCTACATTTTGTTTAGCCTACTTGGTTGAGGCTCATCAAATGGAAGAATATAATAAGGCAATAAAAAGTGCTGCTTTCCGGTTTAATTTCATGCACTAGATTATCCTTGTGGTTCTTCTGGGTAAAAACATGTACTTGACTTCCTAATAAGGTTGAAGTTTTCCAGGTCTCCCTTCTCATTCAAACTCCTTTCTAAAACTGTTTCCAGAGAATAACTCTACACACTATACTTTTATATCATAACATTCTTTCACCTTTTCACTTTCCTTCAGTGCAGCCTTAGAAAGCTACTTGCTCTTTCATTCTTTTTTCTCAACTTTTTCACATAAATTTTGATTGTGTTTTCATGATCTACTTTTGGAAGATGAAACACGATGTCAATGGGGACCCTATGGGTTATCTTCCTATAATAAATAGAAGAGTGAATTGTATAGCTTCATTGCATGTGCTATTTTAGACATGTATCAAGGGTATTATTTCAATCAGTTTCAGCTTTGTTAGGCATGTCAAGAAATGTTTTGTTGAACCTTTCTATTTGGCCATTACCTTGAAAATGGTATGCCATTCTTTGTGAACTTCTAATTCCATAGTGATTCTTAAACCTAGAAAACAGTTGGTTCTCAAACTCTCTTCTCAATGATTTAATCTAGTGGGAAACCCAAATTTGAGCACAAAATTATTGAAGATTTTATCTGCTGTTGTCTTTGCTGGCTTGGTGATAGTTGCATATGCTTCAGCAAACTTGGTGAAATGGTCTATCACAACTAAGCTCTACTCATATACCTCCTTGCATTTTTAAACAAGTAGATGGTGATAAAGTAAGACCTTATCAGAAGCAAGACTGTCAGTGACTTGGCAGAGGATGATTACCAATGAGAATACTTCATTACATCAGCACAAGCTATTGCCCAGAGATATGATAATCAACTAATCCAAGAAGCTAAGGAATTTGAACCCTATCCAATCACAACAGATATCACTTTAGATGCATCATTGGAACAGGAGAATAACTGTTGCTATAGAAGAGGAATTATGTCAGATGGTCGAGGAGACTAACATCACTGAACCAGTAAAAAGTCAAAATGATCAAGTTGATTGTACTGAATAACACTCTCTTGTAACCTTTCTCAAGAAAAATATACTTTGCCAGAGAGGGAAGTTGACCCAAAACATTCACTTATGACACCTTGGGGCAACTAAAAATTGTGACAAGAGACTAATGACATACATTTTAAAATCATATGTTATTTTAAGATTGAATTGTGGACTTCATTGGAGCTGTTATATGCCATGTAGGTTGGGTAAAAGTGCAAATAGCCATATTTATTAAGTGAAAGGGTTAACTTGTGTTGTTAAGATGTGTTAATGTAAAATTAATACTAATGTCATATACTAATTATAATGAAAGTAGGAAAGTAAAAAAATTTTACTAGCAGGCAAAAATTTTAGAGGAAAATAACTTGATTTCAAGTGTAAATAAGAGTAAAATCCTTGCAAGTGAAGAAGTAAATCTAACCCACCTTTGGTCAATTATTAAATGATTTTGAAACTGAAGAGTAATTCACTTAT
>NW_013743672.1:0-3265 GCF_000517525.1 Limulus polyphemus
GGTTTTGTAAGCTGAGATCAAGCTATGTTGATCATATCGTTGATATTTGTGTTAATATTTTTTGTGGGTGTTATTTCTCTTTTTGACTGTTATCCATTCGTTTACAATATTTGCTTTGTTCTGTGTATCTTCAGAAGCCTATTATATCTGTGAATTTTCAGAGGATTACAATGACTCATGAGACTGTTGATCTGAGTCTACAAATGTTTTTGAACTATCAGATATACTATTTGATGCAACTACATCACCGCTTTCTGGAAAACGGGAAACATTAGGTAATTCATGAAGTCCACTTGCATAATTTCTGAATTTGGTTATCTGTTTGACTACGTAAATTAGACTTAGTTATGACTTGCTTGGTTTTCTTTTGTGCCTTGGTAATCTTCTGTATGGTGCAGTTTGAACCAAAGTCCCATGTGTCTTTCTGTGACAATGTGTCGACTGGTGCCAGTCCCTTACTCCACGTGATATTTAAACTTATGCTATCAAAATATCCATAGGTCCTTCCTGCTGAGTTAGGAATCTCCAAATTAGCCAGTGTTACAAAACTGAAAGCAATAAGAGACAGAAACAAGCAGAAATGCTAAAAATAACCATCCAGATCACATTTCTTGTCATCAACTGCAAAATACAAAGTAGATGGTATATACTGAAAGACAGCAAAACTAGTTAACTCTTTTATAACATAACTATCATCCCAGTCATCAAGTCTCCATGCTCGTTTCACTAGAGCTACCGTTTAGGGGTCATGAAAAACCCACTTGTTTTTTTTTTGTGTGCGTGCGTGAAGTTTTCAGTTTGTCTCTTGATGTGCATGTTTCACTGCGTTATTAAGACCTTTAGAGTTCGTAATTTTAAAATGGCTTAATTCTTGAGGAAATGGAATTTACCATGAATCAAAGAGTATAATCCTAATATTACAACATTACACTGAGTTCGACTTTTGCCAAAGGTAAACCAACAACCAACACATCAAAGTACTTAAACACAGTCCTACTGGATACTATGATGTTTGTGCCACATTCAGTGTTGATGATGTTGTCACCCAGATGATTATCTAGAGAAATGTGTAGCTGCTACTGCTTCAACTCTGATAAATTATCAAAGTCCAAGTCGGGTTTCACCACCAACCTTGGAATTGCAATATAAAGACTGAACCAAAAGGTTTTGTGATCGGTCTAGCTGCCTTAGGGCTGGGTGGTGCTTCATATATACCAAGAAGGAATTGAAACATTACATATTCTATAGTTTACTCTGTTATATTGGAGATTAAGTGCTTATAATCGACTGTAAAATGATAAATTTGTTTTCTAATATTGTATTATATTATCTGATGCTCAAAATCAGGGATTCCCAACCTTTTTGTTCCTCTGTACCCCTTGGGCATTCTCTCAGCACTAATGGAGGGAGGAGAGCTTACCCAGTTGGCTGATCCCTAGTTTATCAACTGATTTGTAACGAGGGTGTTCTATATTGCTTATGTTCTACATTACTTATTGAAAACATAAAGTGTAAACCATGGTTATACTCTCAGACACCTATGTACCCCCTGAGAAGTGCAAATGTACCCCTGGGGATACATGTATCCCAGGTTTGGAATGTCTGCTCTAAATGATCTAAATCATGTGTATAAATAGATATATTGGAAAAAAAAACGAATAGTTAAAAGCAATGATTGTTCTGTTGACAACATGTAAAGCTTTACCAAATCTTGTACTGATATGGGTTCCTGTTGATTGCTAGTATGAAATATTTGACATCCAGTGTGAATGAATACCAGTGAATGAAACAAGAAGTTTTGTAACATTACACGCAAGGCTTCTATGATGGTGAGATATATAGTTTTTGTTTAACAAAATGACTGTCAGACTCTGGTTGACCTCACTGTACGTCAAGTGAAACCACAGCTTCAGCCAGTTAATATAACCTTCATTATGATGAAGGATGATAAGCTAGATATGACTACATCTAGGTGATGTTCAGTTATAGAATGGATGTAGTCACTAATGATCTCATTTATGACATTGGGATCCTAGGTATGAATGTACTGTGGAAATTGTTGGTCAGTTTTGCCTATGCAACAAGTAAACTTAGTTTCTGTGGAAAAGTCATACAATATTATAATTATTCTCTGCAAAGATTGTACATTTCTATTTCTATTTAAACCACAATCAAATATCTAGGTATAATTACTGAACTTTAACACCATGTTGTTAATGTCCTTTTCATCATTTTAGTAGGAACTTCTTTTGGAATACTTTGTCTTTAATCATAAATGCTACATTAAACAAACATAACTCTATATTTCTGCCTTATCGAACAGCCGCCATGTCCGTTTAGTTACAGGATTTTTGGGCTCGACAATACAAGCCCTACTGATGTTTTTAACCAAAATTTTCATTTTAAAGTTTCAAACTAGCTTAGGTGTTGGTTAATTAGCAAGGCTACTAGATCTAGGTGTTGGTTAATTAGAAGGCTACTAGATCTAAGCCTATAAATGTCAATTGTAGATCTTATTTCTTTGTTTGTTGTATTTTGTACAAAGCTACATGTACTAACTATCCTCAAAATCATTCAAAAATAAATAAGCTTTATTAAAAACTGTTTAGAAGTTTGATTCAAGATGTGATAGACTAGAGGGAAGACAGCTAGCGAACCTTTCCTGGACTTGATTCTGTCAAATACTTAAATAACTCTAGTACTGAGATATAGTTGTGGTCGAGATGTAGAGAAAACAGATGTGTCCATTAGGTCAAGCTCAAAGTTTAAAGAGAAATCTCACTGAGAGCTTTATGTGTAGCCATAACACCTTTTCAAGGGAGTATATATAGAAACCGCATAATGTTATTTCTAACCCATACCTCTCCTAAACCCTATTCAACGTCCAGAGACATGATGTGTGTGATTCGCTTCTTTAATATATATATATATTTCAAGATATTTGTAATAGTCATCTTCGGAGTTCACTTTAGCTTTTCTAATGGTGTAACATTTTTTAAAACCTCACAATATATCTACATATATCTACAAATATGTCCCAGTTTTTTGTCAAGTTTTCTCAAGATATCACTCTAGAAATGCAAGATTATACAGTCTGAAGCACAATAACGTGCAATGCTTACACAATAAAATATAAATTTTCCAAAATCAACAAAATAAGCACGTGTTAGCAATGGGATAACGACTAACGCCAAGACTAGGCCCACTATATGACGTCGTTTTCAGTTCATTTTTCGTGATCCGTTGAATGCAAAATCTGCCTGTT
>NW_013743673.1:0-4130 GCF_000517525.1 Limulus polyphemus
AGTGGACAGTGACTTGTGGGAAACAAAGAACATGTCAACAAAAGTCCTGGTGGACAGTGACTTGTAGGAAACAAAGAACATGTCGACAAAAGGCCTAGTAGACAGTGATTTGTAGGAAACAAAGAACATGTCAACAAAAGTCCTGGTGGACAGCGACTTGTAGGAAACAAAGAACTTGTCAACAAAAAGCCTAGTAGACAGTGACTTGTGGGAAACAAAACATAACTCTGAAATGCCATTTTTACAGACAGCTGATTTGAAATCGGTTATGGGCCAAATAAAGAGAATGTGTTTTATCATAAAACAGTAGGCTTATCGTGTGTTGATTTAGCTTATTGAAAGCTTGCCTCTAGGATGAAACACATTAATTATGTTAATTTTAACACTCGGAAATATTGGTATGAAAAGTATGACCACTAAAAATCTGTCTGTTTCACAATTACTATGATGGTGTCATAAAAGTGCAGGAACGATAGCGTTGTTATTCTACGACATTAATAGAATATTCATAAATATGTAGATATATGAATAAACGAAAACGTTAATTATATTATGTCCAGTTCTTGGCAAAGTGCCCAGTTTGGGTCACATGCTTATCACGCTTAATGAGTAAGAATGTCAAATCCAAAACTTAATTTATTTTCTTAATGTTTTCACGAAATGTTGTACTGATGCTAAGAAACGTTCCTAAGTTTAGACGTATATCTGTGCCTCTTGCTAGAGTTTAGCCATAAAAGTAACTTATCATCTGAATTTATCTGAACTTCGTCGACACAGTTAAAACAGAGGAATATTATTGACTCATAAATCAAGCTTTCTCTTGTTAATCACGTTTAACGACGTCACTTCCGATAAATCTTTGAGCGTTCATTAAAGTTGCAAAAAAATTCTTGCTTCAAATTGTCGTTTTATAAAAAAATAAGATATAAAAATTTTAAACTATTATTTACTTGTAGGCGCGTTAAAATTTCTTTGGTTTTTATCCGCAAATTTAAATTTTAACAACAGATGTAAATAGATTGGCTGTTTTTTTACGTTGAACACAATATTTTCGAAACTTGACTTTGTAGATAACTGTGTGTTCTTGATAAATACCAACGTATTTCATAACGTATTTAAAACAAAATAAATCTCTTTTCACGTACTTCGTTAATGAATGGTTTCATTCAGTGAGAACTGATTCGGTGTGATTTTCCTTTCTTGTTATAAACGTTAGACCATAGAGCATGAAATAACACTGTTTAGTCCTGAGGGATGGGTACAAGGGAAAGTTATTTGGGGAAAGGATCTGCCATCCTTCTGAGCCCCATCTAAAACAGCAGGGTTTATGTAGTTAAGATTTGTGTTTGAATTTCTTCATTTGTTTAAAGACACTCAAAGTACCGATAGCATTGCCTTATTGAGTTTTTTTTTTATACTTGTCCCAGGTTTTGAAAACGTCGCTAGATCTAGTGTCTCGTATTAGGTAATCCGATCTGTTTGTCATTTTTGATCAGACTATTCGACTCAAAGTATCTCTTGTACTAGAGGTAACTGGGGAGGGGGTATCAGGTGTTGTGAAATAGGTTTAACCTCGCAGTCATTGAGACGCCCCGCACGGCCATCAGGTTCGTTCAGAACGAGGAACCCCTGGTGTATTAATTGTAGTTGGATTAAAGAAAAACATTTTCTACTTCAAGATGTGTTTGTTCTTGTCACACGTAAATAACAGTGAAGGTGAAATAACAACTCTATTGCTCGAAGCGATCGATAGTTTAAGTGCGTTCTTCATCGATCGAACAGAATAATGTTTGTAAACAACAACTCATAGGGTTCTCTTCAGCATGCTCGTTTTTCTTTCTCTCCATTCACGCTCTTAATGAAAAAAAAATAGTCTCGTCTCACTCAAAGTTACCAACCTGTAAAAGAAGTCACCACGACCCCAACTGTTGTCTCCCGGTCCGTAGCACTGCAGGGAATGAGATAAATTGATATTAAGGTAACGGCGGGCTTTCACGAAGAGCTCTAGACCGTGAAAAAATATCGAAATAGCTCGCTCCATTTCATCCTCGAGCTTCAGTGTGCTGGCGTTGAAGTGAATGGCTTGAGTAAAGAAAGAAAGAAATTAGGTTTAGGTTTAGGTTTATTTACATACACAAGCCAGCGTGAGAAATTGGTTTTATTAATAATCTCGGGGAATAATTATTTTATCTTACATGTATGCTTTAATAACAGATGTCTAAATGGTTTATAAATGAGTATAGGGCGTCTAAAAAAAAGTAGTCACTTGATTGTCTTATTTTACTGTTTATTAACAGTAAAATAAGATTCCTGCTTTAATTGCTTCTTTGTCTGTCTGTCTGATTGTCGTCAATACTTACCCAGCCAGATGAAAGTTACCAAATTTATTACAATCAACGTGATTTTCCTTTCTTATTATAAACGTTAGACCGAATCAGTTCTCACTAAATGAAACCATTGGAAGTTACCAAATTTATTACAATCAACGTGAGAATTAAGTAATTTTGGGGAAAATATTTTCATTTTTTTAAAGAATCTTTTAATGAAATTTATTTTTTATTTAAATAAACATGTCCTTATTTACTAATTAGTCTAACTTGATCTAACCTCACATAAACTGACCTAATCTAAAAAAAATATTAAAAATACTTCTTTTCATTTCTCCAAATTTTAATTCATATTTCTGAAATCAACATTAAAAAATATGTTACTTTTTATTTGAACGCGGTGCATGAAACAGAATCCTCGTCCCACCAAACATGCTCGCCCTTTCAGCCGTGGGAGCGTTATAATAGGACGATCGATCCCACTAATCGTTGATAAAAGAGTAGCCAAAGAGTTGGTGATGAGTAGCTTGCCTTACTTCTAGTCTATCACTGCTAAATTATGGTTTCTAGCGTTGTAAGTCTGCAGACATTCCGCTGTGCCACTGGGAGGCGCTAAATTAGAGACGGCTAGCGCAGATAGCCCTCATGTAGCTTTGAAACAGAAAAGATTCCGTGTTTCTCTCTGTTCACGTAAACGAAACCAAAACCAAAACATCTCGAGTATTTGAAAATGTTAATAATTATTTAATGCGAAACATCTCCGCTTTATGTATATGAATGTTGATGTCTCGTGCCTGTTAAGAAAAACAGTCGAAACCATCCTACTGATTAAACATTAACGACTTTCCTCTTTTTTTTTCGTCGCTGATCTGATTTTTGTGTGTGGGTTTTTTAAGTACAAACTTTTAGCTCACAGATCCATCATCTCTTGACCGATTTAAAATCTAATTACAGTTTTGGACTCAGGAGGTCAAACCCCCTTTAGACTGATGTATTTGACCACGCCCAAGGTCTCATAGATAAACTGATTCTAATCTTGTCTAAAAGAATTTCGATTTGAGGGTAGGCTGGTAGAGATCCTGATGAATAATAAAATCGAATCGGGTATACGTGCGCCCTGCGCTTAGTATTACTGGCGCCCAAAAATATAGCTAATAAAAAGGGAAACAAAGGTCTCATAGATTAGTTTATTCTAATTCTGCCTAAAGGAATTTCCAAGTACCGCGGCTGTTGAGGATTCCCTCTTGTTTCAGTTTAATTGAAAGTAAAAAGTGTTATATTTTCCAAAAAAATGTGTTCGATAAAATGAAAGCTCTAGTTACGTAGGTATTCCTAATTTTATTCCTAAAAAATCTGGGATCAAAACGACAAAGGCTGTAAAGTATACGTTTTTTTATTCTTAATTTGATAGAGCATGAAATAACGGTATTCAGTCCTGTGAATTAAGTAATTTTATAGAGCATGAAATAACACTATTCAGTCCTGTGAATTAAGTAATTTTATCGAGCATGAAATAACACTGTTTAGTCCTGTGAATTAAGTAATTTGATAGATCATGAAATAACACTGTTTAGTCCTATATCTTTCCCTACCTTTAAAAATCAATTCTCCAAATTTTAATTTTTAAATCTGCAGCAAATTGAAAGTACTTGGAATGTGGTTTAAGAGTCGTAACAAGCGACATTGTGGAACCAATCGTAACATAATTGACTCGTATCTCTGAGAGTTCGTTTGGCGTCATAGGCATGAAAAATGATGATCTCTTTCTGAATTTTTCACATTGAATTTGTTACATAGTCGTAA
>NW_013743674.1:0-8577 GCF_000517525.1 Limulus polyphemus
CGTAAGAGTGTTTTCGCGAAATACGCGGGTTCCCTAAGGGGTTGGATGAAAAGTTTTACCTTTATGCAAACCTCGGGGCCGAGACAATTTCATTGTCACCACTTAGAAGTTAGAGAGCCTAACAGTATAGGAGAAGGGGTTTTCAGGAAACTCCCGAGTTCCCCAAGGGGTGGGGTGAAAAGTTTTACCTTTATGCAAACCTCGGGGCCGAGACAATTTCATTGCCACCACTTAGAAGTTAGAGAGTCAAACAGTATAGGGGAAGGGGTTTTCAGGAAACTCCCGAGTTCCCCAAGGGGTGGGGTGAAACTTTTTACCATTATGCAAACCTCGGTACAGAGACGGTTCGTTTCGTACCACTTAGAAGTTGGTGTGACCAGCGGTTTAGAAGGAGTTAAGTAACACACAGACACTGAGTCTTAAAAAAAGATTCAGGTTTCATGTACTGGTAAGATGTATGGATCTTAGAAGCAAGCATTTGGATTTTATGTGATTTGAAAGCAATGAGATACTTTTTTTTTTCAAGCTCTTCGCGTTAGTATTATTGGTTATAAGTTTTAAACCAATTTTTACTATTCTTACTTTATGAATAAGAATTTTTACAGTTATGAAATTAAGTATACAGCTTTAGGACTAGCCTAAATAACTTCACTTGACTAAACCTCGAGAGGTAAGAATGAGATTATGGCCGCTAATACCATTCATATCGATGATATCTAACAGCTCACTTAATCCATTTTAATCATTGTGAGTTTTAGTTTTCTTCTGTTTACATTTATGGGATTGTGTACGTTTTTTAAGCTTATTATATAGAAGAATATTTAATATATTCTGTTCTATATGATTAGTTTTCTGAAAATGAAGTGTTTCTACTCAGTCTGTTATGCAACATTTCTTATATTCTTATTAACGTACATTTTACTTACAAATCTTTTTAGTTCTGGTCTCTATAGTTAACGTACTTCTGAAAAAATTCTTAAATTATAGCTAACAACACTGTATCAGCTGGAATAAGAGAAAGAGTGATTGTCACAAGTTGTTCTTAGAAATCATCGTTGTTAAAACTTGAAATGGTAGTAGGTCTAAAGAACCCTTTTAGTCCTTTTAAAATATTTTTTTCGGTTTTAAGTTTTTAGATATTTGCGGTTTTGCGTCATACAAGACAAAAGATATTTGATAAATCACGTCGCTATTCGACTTTGATACCTGAAAATATATTGGGCATGTTCCGAAACATGTTCTTATGTGTTCTTAATATTTTTTGTTTTATGTCTTAATTATCAAATAGAGTAGCCACCTTTTTAGGACTAATTCCTCCACATTTTTAACAACATCATCTCAAATAGACTAATCCCGTCATGTGTCAAGTAACTTCTTGAGCTCTATAAACGCAGATTAGGCTTAGTAAAGAATGTTACTGTGCATTATGGCTCCCTTTAATAGAATAGTTAAAGACAATTTTCGTCCAGCTGTTGCTATACATCTGTTCTCAGACTCTATCAACAGCGGCAGTCATGGATCTCCCACTAGGTACAGCTAACTGAAAAAAAAAGACAATTGGGCAGACTTGAATCATGTTATAAAGGTCAAACTGTGGCCCTAATGGCTGATTCCTTTAAGGAAGCAATGATTCAACGATTTCTAACTATAGGATGTCAGGAGCACTTCCAAAACATTATACGGCAGTCGATAACTAGTCCAAAATGGCGATCATCTCAGATGCAAGGAAGAAAGCATGACTAGAAGGAGCAAACTTTGGACAATGAATGATTAGAACCTTATGATGTTTTTTGTTTTTCTTAAATATGGAGAAAATGTACGAAACACTTGATACTGCTTTCGTTGTTCCCACTGTATAACATTTGGAGCTGGTGGGAAAAATTATTTTGCCAAGGATTGTTCTTCTGGTTTTTATAAAACATCCAAAGCGTATCTGACCGTTATTTGTAATAATGCTGTATTGCGATCTTGGTGGGCAAATGGACTTCATCAGAAGATATCATTGTGCCTCAGAATGTTTCTATTTCATTCTATGGGCACAATCCACGGGCCTCGAACATCGCGTTTACCACTATAACCTTCTGCTGATATTTGTAAGCCAAACGGAGATCAAACTCCTCAGCGAATGGATTGTAATCGAACAAGACGCCTTACTGCAGATTATTATTGTGCGAAAGACGGTCCAACCCAATATTAGGCGGGAGTTCTAATAAAATAGTCAGTTAGAATACATAGAATGTGACATAAAACATGTTTGTTCGTGTTGGATAATAAATTCCATACTATGACTAGCTGAGACCTATTGTTTGCTAAGGCATAGCACAAACACTCACATACATATCTATATATGCAGAAAATAAACTTAAAATAAGACCCAAAACTCGAGCGCTTTCGAATAGTTGACTATTCTTCTTAAGGCGCTCGACTCGCAATCTGAGGGTCGCGGGTTCGAATCCCCGTCCCACCAAACATGCTCGCCCTTTCAGCCATGGGGGCGTTATAATGTGACGGTCAATCCCACTATTCGTTGGTAAAAGAGTAGCCCAAGAGTTGGCAGTGGGTGGTGATGACTATCTGCCTTCCCTCTAGTCTTACACTGCTAAATTAGGGACGGCTAGCGCAAATAGCCCTCGTGTAGCTTTGCTCTAAATTCGAAAACAAACAAACTGTTACTACTCGAGCATTTACTCAGTAACTCATACACATATGTAGACAATAACATCAATATCGAACAGTATGCAAACATTTTGGCAAAGACTGTATGAGCATCTTTAAAACACACATGACAATATTTATATTCAAAAATATGTTGAAAGGATTGAAAGCAAATGATAATGTCAGAACTGAAGACCAATCACTAGGACGAAAAACAGAGAACTCAGATTAACTTGAGTCTGATAATCTAAGTAAAAAACGGCAACAAACACATATGACAGAAAACTGAATTTAAAAATGCTCAAATAATGGAGAATGTTCTTTCAGGAAGCAATTTCAAGAAACTTTTCATCAAAAAATGCAAGTTAATCAAATATATAGAATAGTAAAAGCACAACCAAATTAGTGGAAATGTGCGAAGATTCTGAGCTGTGGCAGGAGGATTTTAAAATATTTTGTGTTGAGATTATTCACTTTATATGTATAAGAACACAACTGTAGGAATTTGCACCAAGTACAGAACATATGAAACCCATGTTAAACCTGGTACATACAAGTAAGATGAGAAATAGATTCTGTGGAAAATCAAAAAGTTGGAAAATAGAATATCTTGTTTGTGTCCACCGCGTGGAATCAACCCCAGGGTTTTAGCGTTCTCAATCCATAGATTTACCGCTGTCCCGCCGGAGGACAATATAGAAGATCTAGTCATCGCGACAGAAAAAAAAAGTCGTAATAACGATCATTTGTAAGGGGCATTATGTATTCAGAGCAGCAATGAATTTGTCTTCATCTATTCAACCAGAACTTCAGGCAAAGCTTGGCAAAACATGGAAAATAAGACTTGTATAATTTGAAAATATTTCATGAAAACTTCAGTGGTACAACTTCAATAGAAAACTATAACTTAGTTGAGGTCGATTGCCAAACCATTCAACCATAGTTTAGAACTACAATTTCATCCAGGCTATATCGAAGATAAAGAATAACTTCCCCCAAATCTTTATATGCTTACAAAACTGAAATGTTAATGCCAGAATCATGAATATTATCAAATGTGTTTCATAATAAAAACCAAAACAACTTTAATATATAACACACCAAATCTGTCGACTAAAAACCAGAATCATGAATTCATCGTCCTTTTTTATACATTTATTCTTTGACACTGTACATAACGATCCGTTAAAAAGTAGCAAAAACGTCTCGAGCTATAATGACTTCATTTTGGTATAAATGTTGTTTTTAAGTGTCAAAGGTGACGAAAATATAATGGTCTAGTATAAAAGGTTTTAATACTTTATAATGTAGGAACTGTGCTGCTTCGAGGCTGGCTTTATATAGAAACTAACTGAAGTAATAGTGAAAAATCAAGAGACTTTGGTAGAAAGAAACGAAAGTTCAGGAAGCTTCAACGATGGACACATTTTGAAGTTGACAAGGGTATTAATCATGTTCATAGTGAACAGCCTTTTAGCTGAAACATCACGAACTCGTTCATCACAAAGCAAAGTAGGAAAGCATTGAATGAGAAATCTCCATTTCTTTTAAAGAAAACAATATGACGGAGTGAATTGCATTGGAAAAGTGAAAACTAGACTTAAGAGCTTACGTGGCAGTATGCTAGACGTAGATATATCTCTGTGTGTGTATATATATATATATATATATATTCAAGGCTAGTGAAATAAATGAAACATGAAGTGTTCTGACACCATTCTTAGTTGGTTACCAGTACCATGAATTATACTTTTTATCACTTTTTAGAAGTTAGGAAAAGCCAAAATAATTTTATCGAAAATTTTGTGTCGTTCACAAACGGTTTGGATGCTACTGTATATAAACTAGCTTCAGTATAAATTGTTATATCTAGTAACAAATAATTATATTTTATATATTCATTCTTATCCTCATTTCTTAATATGACGCTAGTGACACTTAGAAATATTCCTGAAAGTTTGGCATACCTAAAAATATCATTGGAAACGTCTTTTGTGTTACATAATTAGTATACAACACGATAACATGTATATATATGATAGTTGGTAGGTTATCGGACTATTCACACATACATATAATACAGTGTTAGAGGAGCATTGAGAGAAAAGTAATAGCAAGCTCTATTATTAGCCGGGAGCAGTTTTATTGGAACACTAATATTCAACTGTGCGCTTACGGTTTCCCTAACAAACTTCTCAATAGTGTACCTACCCGTTTTAAAAAGTCATTTGCTTTGATGCACTAAAGAACTAACTAATGCTAGTTACCTTGCAGAAAGCTTATTATTCTGGTAATACTCTATGATTGAAGCAACAGAATATTTGAAATTAAGAAGAAGCTTCTATTTTGCCCAATAATTAGTGCCACCTACTGAATTCTTACTATAACGTTTTGTTAACTCTAAAATGTGCTCGAAGCTGTTTTTTTTATTGCTGGTACTCTTAAAATAAATAATTTAGCAGTCCATACATCAGGTATCGTTGATTATATTCCCGTCTTTCGCTTACCAGAAATGAAGTAAGAATACATATTGCTTGAATTTAGCAGTTTTTTTGAGATATGAAAGGAGCATAATTACTCAAGAAATTTAAAAAAAACATAATTAGGCTGAATGTTAAATTTTAAACATTTGTATAAAACATTATTGAAGTTACTTTTACTGATAAGAATATATTAAATAATTCACAAGGCCGTCGTTTTTAATAATTTATTAAATAATATTAATAATTACACGACAGTTTTATTATAAAACATCTATAGAATATCATAATTCAACAGACATTTTAATTATAAACATAAAAGAAGAAGACACCATTCGTGTAACAATTATTAAAAATTACATAAAATAGCTAATCATCAAATTCATGCCTGTGATTAGTGTGCAAAAATCGAGCTCCGCACTTAGGATCACTAGCGCAATGAAAGAGTAACTTCTTAAACTGGTTTTAGGTCGTGACTCTGGGAGGGTCAGATGCAGTCACGAAAGTGACGATGAAATCCTACTATACAGTGTGAAAAACCCTCTAGTGGCTCAACAGTATGTCTGGACTTGTGACAGTAAAAATCTGTTTTCGATACCAGCTGATGAGAAGAGTATAGATAGTCCATTGTACACAGTGCGCTGGTTAACAACCAAAGTAAACCGGTCTGACAAAATTAGTCCAATAGTTGACTGTGTTTATTGTTGACTAGCTGTCTTCTCTAGAGCTTACCATTTAAAAACTATGGTCGGCTAGCACACATAGCCTAATATCTTGATATGAAATCCAACAAAACAAACAAGTATAATTACACAATTATTTATAGGTTTTAAGCGCTGATTGATTGTTGCTTCCGATGTCAGAGGGGTTACAGGGAATCATACAAAAACAGACTATTTCTGTGCCAAAATAATAACTTTGATTTTACCAACTTTGTTGCAGACTGATTTTGATTTTCAAGACTTGGTGAACCAACCATACCTTTGTTTTAACTTATAGCATACAGACAGTAATTACGTAATCCTTAAGAGAGACGTTTTTTTATCGACTAACTTAAAATTATATATCAGCTGAATACAGAGATACCAAAAAGAAATTATATCACTATAGCGATACAATTTTTGAAAACTTTAATGCTCTCTTATACCACATA
Source organism: Limulus polyphemus (assembly GCF_000517525.1). Taxonomy (NCBI): domain Eukaryota; kingdom Metazoa; phylum Arthropoda; class Merostomata; order Xiphosura; family Limulidae; genus Limulus; species Limulus polyphemus. The sequence continues at coordinate 6,289 of NW_013743674.1, forward strand.
ATAACAACATTTAATAAATCTAAAACGTTGTGCTGTACTCGCTCATTTTATTATTATTTTTTTTTTTGTTTCAGGACACTATCATATAATATTGGAACGTTGAATAAAGACCTGTTTTAAAACGGTAAGCGTTAGAGACACTTTTGAGCTTTGAATTCTGTTTATTTAAATTTAAACTGATATTTATTTGGAATACATATTTATAATTTTAAAACTACAGGTATTTTTTCTAAGTAGGTTTGTTCTCTTCACTAAGTCCATGAGCTACGCTTTAATAACGAAGAGTGGGATTGACCGTCACTGTATAACGTCTCCATGGCTGAATGGTCGACAGAATTTCTTTCTAGGTAGGTTTTTACTCCTCACTTTGTCCTACACATTCATAGAAACTAGAAATGTATCTGTGGTATTCCTAAATGGAGTATTACACCTTCATAAATCACAACTGCAGTAGAACAGAGAGCAACGGGGACCTAGCTGGAAGACGAGTTAGAAGAATTGGATCGAATAATTTCGTTGTACAAATCAAGGCTGTGTTAGTTCTAAAATTTAAGAAGTGATGAGTAAAGAAGAAAGAAAAACGAAATAGAAAAGTAAACAACTGTATACGCTACGCAGTTTAATTTTCATAAAAACTGATTATCTAGTACAAAACATTTCACATTTTCAGAGACTGACCGATACTAGCTAATATATATATATATATTTACACAAAAAGTACCAGGATGCTGTTACTAATGCCACTTTACTTAAAAATTAAACATTGGCTGAGACAAATACCAAGGAAAAGAGGTAAGAAAAAGACAAACAGGGAGTCCCTCTGTAATTTCCACTAATCATATAAAAGCATTACAAATTGACCACTCTCTATTCCCATGACAAATTAGGTCAACAAACATTGAAGCCATCACAGCCACACAATATCTAGCGAACACAGAGACAGCCGAAAATTGACGGTCACTAGAGAAATATCGCAATATCAAGCTATTGGTTAAAAACGATCAAGAGTGGAAGCCTAAGGATAGCTAAAGTTCGGAAATAACAGTATAAAACAAAACAACAATAACAACAAAACAGATATAGAAGGGTACATAACCTATTTAAGGAGTAACACATTATTGAGCTAGAAGGGCCAAGGGTCACTCTTTTGGAAAAAGTGTTAAATTTACGTTATATTACTTAATAGCTAAATAGTACGGATATATAAAAATTTGTTACCCTAATTCCTAGCGCTTTTCTTCAAAGATATTTCTGTTTTGTTTTTCTAAAACCTGAAGTTGTGGTTAAATTTTGCGCATAGCTACTCGAGTACTATCTGTGCTAGCCGTCCCTAATTTTGAAATGATAAACTATAGGAAACGCAGCTAGTCAAAACCACCCACCGCCTAGTTTTGGGCTGTTCTAATCAGATAGTGTAATATGACTGTCAATCCTATAACACACTAGCATCTCCAAAGTGCGGAGGGCGATTTTTTTATGGTAATGTCACGCGAACCATTGAATTTCTGATCTACAGTCCGGCACATTAAGTACTAGATCGTGCTTGGCTCTCTCAAAACCTGTATCAATAAACTGCTTTGTTCGATACTGCAAAATTATTTACTTCTAAGCGGAGTCGTACAAATCGCGCCCATCAGGTAACTCCTATAGGGACTTCTACCTCCATGTTAGTGTTAAACTAAACACTTTCGATATATTTTCCTGGTTGCACAAAGATTGTACTGTTACACATATATTGAATACATTATGAGGAGTAAAGCTATCAACCAACCGTAGCCTATACATTCTTTCAAAACAATTGCTTCTATTTGTTTAATATTAAAGATTCAACTTGTATGCAGAACTGTATTATACGTCTAAATTACAATAAAAGTAGAATAAATTTTATACATTTCAAGTATTATATTAATTTTATTTTCACAATTCCTGTCTACAACAAGAAAAGTGCCATTTGTTAAATTCTCTTTAGTCAATTGTAAAAGAATGTTCTTCGGTGGCTGTCATTTATACACAACTATTATTTCAGAAATCTACTTAGTTTGCGAATTCACTCACTGTTGAATAATGTACAAAACTTACGTCACTCTATAATACTCGTTGCCATTCTGTGTGTACGAAGTTAAAACAAACGAAAATTTTTACAACTAGTTAAAGTTTATGGTTATATCAATTTCATTTTCGCATGCCATTTGTACAACAGTTTTTGTATGTCACATTAAAGTCGGGTCTCTGGAGTTCGTTTTGAAATATGCACAACTACTCCAATGATAATGTACAGGGTGTCTCAAA
>NW_013743675.1:0-2662 GCF_000517525.1 Limulus polyphemus
CCTTCGACCTATTTATTCTCTTTCTATCTCTCTTCTGTCTCTTAACTTTTCTAAGTTTCTAATATAACTTCGTTAATATTGCTTTATTCTATTTAAATTCACAGAAGCAATGGATGAAATTTCCTCAAAAATTTCCCTTTGCTTCACTTCCAAAGCTTATAGCAAACCAATAATAGATACTCTTTTTAGACATGGCGTGTTGGCTATATTTATAGGCATATGGACAGTTTCTTGAAATTTCAATTTACGTAACAATACTGACGCTAACACTAGCATTTACGTACACACATACATTGTTGATTCTTACACTCGAGAATCTTCTACAACTTTAGAGAATAGGCAGGAGTTTCGCAATACATATTTAACAGTATAAGTTATGTACATTTCTAAACATAAATTCAACTTAAACAAATATCGATATTAAAGCATATATATAATAGTAAATCCGTCACACCAGATGTATATAATCCACACAAAATATCAATGTCAAAATATTAGTAAAGCAAAATTTTTCAGACAGAAGAACTATGTTGATTGTCCAACAAAATTTTAACTTCCGTTAAATGACTTTGCAAAGCATTATTTTATCACAGATTGAGAGACTTTTCCACTACTGATATACAACTAATATACTTATTATTACCTAGGCAATTTTTACTACCTCTATTAACAAAGAGGAGTAACATAAGTCAATTTTCAATTCTGTAGTACCTGCCAACTATTCAAGCACTTACAAAGAATGTTATTAAGTGGCTCACATCTAATCCTTAACATCCTCCAAAACACTTGGTGAAATGTTATCTGGTCCAGGAGCCTTGTCATTCTCTATACTTCACAAAGAGACCAAGGCAAGTGTAATAGCAGTGGTCATTTTAGTGACCTTTAATAAGACTCCAGAGGTTTATCTATATTAAATTTATTTCATGAATTACAGAATGTGTAAAAGAATAAAACAAGGCCATATACATGAAAACATAGTTCAAGTTCACTCTAACATTCACACAACTATATGTTTTGCACCAGCATTTTCACATGAATGTAGGAAATGAAACTCAGGAAAAAAGTCAGTTTGAGAATTTATGTTTATAATTTGTTAAGTTCATAGAAGCTAAATTATTGAATTATTCCATTCATTTATGTGATGATTGACCTCATATATACCTGAATAGTGCACTTGACTCAGCATCATATATAAATATACTTGTCAAGTTAACAGCCTGTTTGTAGAGTGCTCTTTGATCATAAAGCATGACACCGTGAATCGTAATGAAAAAATGATTGGATTAGATGATGCATTAGTAAATTCAATATATAATGTACGAAGAGCAGCCATCCAGAATCATATTCCAGACTGATCTCTTGTAAGGTCAGGTTAGGCACCATGTTCCTCAGCATATTTGTGGGATAATTCTTAATGGAAAAGTTAATATTTTTGGAAAGGATGGCTTACACCTAAACAAGACAGAGGCTAGCATGTTAGGAAGAGCTATTAACTCAGCTGTAGTGGAGACTTAGACTAGGGTTAAACAGAGGTGAGGGCTACGATATTAATAAAATAGGAAATATAATTGATAGGAAAACATGTACAACAGGTATAAAACATGAACACACTTTAAAATCTACGATCAATTGTTACTATTGTAATGCTAGGAGTATTAGAAATAAAATTGATAAGTTCAAAGCAGTTGTGGAAACTGATGATTTTGATATTATGAGTATCAACGAGACTTGTTTGGATTTGAACAATTTTGATGAGAGAATTTTTTTTTAAATACCAGGCTATATATTATTTAATAGAGACAGAGTATTGAAAAGGGAGGGAGGAGTAGCTTTATATGTTAGGAGTAAATTGCATCCTGTTGAGATAGAGCATATTAAAGAAAATAGCACTGAGGTTGAGTCAGTTTGGGATAGTGTTAGTGGATATAGGGAAAAGTCTTGTAATTGGAATTTGTTATAGACCACCAGGTTGCCTGGCATGGCCAAGTGGTTAGAGTGCTCGACTCGCAATCTGAGGGTTGCAGGTTCAAATCCCTGTCACACCACACATGCTCGCCCTTTCAGCCATGGGGGCGTTATAATGTAACGGTCAATCCCACTATTCATTGGTAAGAGTAGCCCAAGAGTTCCCGGTGGGCGGTGATGACTAGCTACCTTCCCTCTAGTCTTATACTGCTAAATTAGGTACAGCTAGCACAGATAGCCCTCGTGTAGCTTTGCGCGAAATTAAAAACAAACAAACAAACCACCAGGTCAGAGTGTGGAAGTTATATTATAGAAAATAGCACTGAGGTTGAGTCAGTTTGGAATAGTGTTAGTGGATATAGGAAAAAGTCTTGTAATTGGAATTTGTTATAGACCACCAGGTCAGAGTGTGGAAGTTAATGAGATCAGAATGGTAGCTGAAAAGGATGTTATTATGGAAGATTTTAATTTCAGGGGGTATTGATTGGTAAAATTTTGAAACTGACAGTGAGGGGGATAAGTTTTTGGAAATTGTTCAGGATACTTTTATATACCAACTGGTGATGGAACCTACAAGAGAGGAAGCTATATTAGATCTAATATTGTGAATATGATAAGAGTTGCAGTTGGTGAGCATTTAAATACAAGCAACCATTACACTATTAGATGAGCGATTTTTGCTACATGTACACAGCGT
>NW_013743676.1:0-2657 GCF_000517525.1 Limulus polyphemus
ACAAGTAGCTTACACTGACACGGATATATATATATATATATATACAGTATTGAACAAAGAAGTCACATGACCGGAACTGTTGTGAAACTTAGAAGAGGTAGCTAGGCACCCCGGGGTGTTGGTTTAGAGTAGGGTTGTTTTGTTCAATTAAGATGGATATGAAGAAAAACTTTAATATAAGTTTAACATAACAATTTTTCTTCATTACCTATTCAAGCTGTCTCCAGCCATTACTAGTTCATTGCTGTCTTTATACCAGCTGAGTGATAAAACAACCTACCTGGAGGTAAGGGTGCGAACCTAGTTCAACACTGTCTTTATACCAGGTGAATCGGGGTAGTGGGTTACCCTTGGCAACACATATGAAGATGATATTGTGTCCTAGAAAAAATTCGTATTCGTAGTGTGACGATCGAAAAATTCTTGCTCCCTGGAAAAAAAATAAATAAATTTACAACTCCCAATGTTATCTTGATATCAGTCAATAGTATGAGTTCAGACATTCACTAAACGCTTAGTACAAATATGTACTGATAGGTGTCAGCATTAGATCGTTATTAACTTAAATAGTTCAGTCTGTGTGAAGAACATTTTTAAAAGAGACGACACCTGGTGACTAGTCTCTGTACCAGAAGATGAAAATTGAATTTCATTATTTTCTGTATATTTCGTCGTAATTAATTAAACACTAAACTTTCCTTTATAAGATCATATTAATTTGATAAATATTTCCAAGTTTGGCTTCAGTGACGTAATATTACATGGGGAAATTATTCAGTTATATATACGATTCTTGGAAACTCTCAGTATTACAGTATTTTATAAGCACGACCGCTTAAAGAACTTATAAACTAAAAAAACGCTTATCAAAATAGGTTATAGTTTGGAAATATCCTGATCAATTCCCGTTCGCTGTAGTGATAATTTTCTCTGATTGGTGGATATCAATCGTTATAACAGGGTTATCACAATAACTTCTGGAAACTAATATTGTTATCAAGGTATCGTTATGGGGTTATCACAAAGGTGTATTCAGAGATTAACTGTGTCATTGTAACAACCAATAACATCTAATATTCTTAAGATCTCACTAAACGTTTTAAAGATAAAAATAGCCGAGCTGGAAGGAAGGGGCCAGTCATATAAAGATATTATATCTACAAGACAAAAGTCAATTTGCATAAACTGTCCATCGCTGTAAACTCGTTTAAATTATGTAAAGATTTAAAGTTCAAATGCTTACCTAGTGAAAAGGAACTAGTAACAACCTGAATTTTAAAAGGGTGATGATGGTGGTTGGAACCAAGATTTCACCAATTACGCCTAGTTTTACAGGATGTAGAAGCGAAGACACATTTTATTAGTAGACTTGTAATTTGAATACATTCTATAGTATTGAAACCAGTTATATTCTCTGGTTCAGATAAGTCTCTACAAGGTGTTGTGCCACTATATCATGTACTCCGTTGGTTACAGTAATTTCACCACTTTTGTTGACTGGTTAATATTGTAACAGATATCAAATTGGTGTTTTGTATGTTACGTGAGACATGTGACCAGAAACACGAGAATGGCGGCATTGAAACATCTGTATTGGTTGTGGCAATACCTCGGAGTTGACAAAAAATTCGGTTCCGTGTATAGAAACAGGGTCATATTTCTTCATACTTCTAACTTGCCAGGAGTCCCTGTCGTGCTCCTAGAGAATGGGATTTGACCATAACTTCTATAACGCACTCACGATCCGAAATAGCAGAACGCTATTTTTTTTTTTGTAAATGGGACGCGAACCACGGACTCCAAAATCCACAGTTGTGCCTTTTTTTTTTCTAACGTGGCTCGAATCATTACCATGACGCCTAAAGGTTTTAAAACGATAAAAACCGGGTTTCGATACCCGTAGTTTAGCTTGAGGCTTAACTGCAAATATACTTAATCCTTGAAAATCGATAAATTGTTCTATTTATTTGTTCTAATTAATATTATTGAAACAACATTTGGAAATAATCAATTCTAATAAAGTGTTCATATAATACGACAACCTTTGAAACTTAGTGTTATCAGAAGGAGCTTTAGAGACTTACGTTAGGATTATTGTAATACTCTTTGCGGCTTGGATTGGTGTAGAAAGTGTATGAAGAAGGAATGGGACGTCGTCGTCTTTCATGTCTCCTTCGTCCTTCTCTAAATTTGACGCATTCTCCTGTTGAGAGCAGGAGACACAAGAATAAAGCTGAGATAAGCGACGTACGAGGCTTCATGCTATCTACGCCTAAATTCTGACAGCAACTGAACTTGGTCCAGTAACAACGCTGTTAAAGAAAACAACAAAATAATAACAAGTTGATAAATCACTTCGACAGTTTTTAGGGACAAGTTATATTGATGTGAATTCTTTAAAATAATGTAAACGTTTTATTTAATATTCTTTGATTGCGGTTGACCAACACCTTGTTTAATTTTTACTTCAGTTTGGAACGAATAGAGTTCATGTTTAATTGTTACTTGTCAGTTTAGAACGGATAGAGTTCATGTTTAATTGTTACTTGTCAGTCTAGAACGAATAGAGTTCATGTTTAATTGTTACTTGTCAGTCTAGAACGGATAGAGTTCATGTTTAATTGTTACTTGTCAGTCTAGAACGAATATAGGTCATG
>NW_013743677.1:0-2880 GCF_000517525.1 Limulus polyphemus
AACAAACCGTTGTACAATAAATGACAAGTAAATTAAAGTGATAATGTAAATAACTTGTACTTTCAAATTGTCATTAATTTGGAGTGTCAGAATGTATACGTCTATAATGTTTTTATTCGTTTCCTACGCATATAAGATAAAATATGATAATAATGTCACTTCCTCCTAACAAATTACATCTTCCTGATGTATGTGAACTCGTACATGTAAACGTTAAAGAATTTTAATTCGTTATTTTGATCATTTGTAATTAATACTTGTTCCATAGGGTTTTATAAATAATATTTGTTTTGGTATATAGTATTGAAGTTATCCTTTTTTGAACTGTCCCCCGGTGGGACAGCGGTAAGTTTACGGACTTACACACTAAAATCTGTGGTTTGAAACCCCACGGTGGATACAGTAGATAGCCCAACGGATCTTTACTCTAAAATAAACAAACATTTATTGAACTAATATTTTTATAAGTATTTGAAGAACGTGTAACACAGCCTAAAATACAAGAGATTTTGGGAACTCATATTTGGGAAAAACTGAGTAACTTCCCGTGTTCTGATAATTAAAGTCATCATATGGTTCGAAAGTTTTTGTTTTTTTATATAACATCATAGTTTGTTTATATTGTCTTTATTACAAGTATTATAGTATAATGTCACAGACCTGTATAGTATTGTTAAAACCACGTGACGTTCTTTGTGTGATTCACGGAGTCTCTTTCACATCTTTAATAGCCTTTGTTTAGGCCAGAAGAAGGACGGCTTTCGAAACGCCATATATAAATAAATTAAGTTACTTCGGCAATATATAAACCTTACATGTTTTATACTGTTACGTATCTGCTTTGTTTGTTAATTCCCGGTAGAAATTCTTTCCGAGGAACTTCAGCGATACAAGTCCTTTCTTGATTAAACCAGTTTATTCTTTCTCGATACAAACTTTTAGTACACAGTAATCCCACAGTCAGTACATTTCTCGTCACTTTAAACTTAACAACTTTTATAATACACGCTATAAATCACAGCGATTCACAACCTTGATAACTTCGCTCTCTACGAGTGCAAAACTCTAGCTCGAAACTAACAGAATAATAAATTACACAGAAATCACAGTAACTACTGTTCACTTAACTCCGCTGGCTTTTCTCGCCAGGCTTATATATACTGTTACGTCTCTGGTCGTTTGTTAATTACCAGTAAAAATTCTTTCTGAAGAACTTCAGCGATACAAGTCCTTTCTTAAATAAAACTAGTTTATTCTTTCTCAATACAACTTTGCAATACACTTAATTTCCACAGTCACTTTAACTTAAACACACGCTATTTACACACTTTACTTACGGCTTGACTCGATTATCTGTCTATATCTTCAATCTCTCTGTCTGCTATTCCAGTTCCGATTAATTGTCTCGCTTTATCTGGCGCGCTTATATACAGGAATAGAGGGCGTCTAGCAAATACTGGATTATTTGTGATGTTTCCCGATCCTTCTAGATACTCATTACGTGTTACCAGAGTCACGTGACTTCCGCTGTCGTAACAATACTAACTGCAAAATTCGCAGAGTTCCCCTGATAATTCGAGAAATTCAGTCACGCATGCGCCAGCAGCGTCACGTAACTTCCGCTGTCGTAACATACTTTTGGATTGCAGAATTGGTAATTTCTACTATCAACTGTACGATTAGCCTAACGTCAACGTAAGATCCAGCTTATAATTATATTTTTAGGCCTGTATAGTTATGCCTATAGTATATATATATGTCATACTACGTGTATCGTGAATCACAACCTTACAGAGTTTTATTATGAAAATATAAAATTAATTATATACAGGTTATATATATATATATATATATATCTTTCTTTTTTTAATTCTGCTACTAGGCGAAGTAACTTTTCTATTGTTAAGCCTAATACAAGTTGTTGGAAGTGTATGTTTACTTAGGCCTAACGTTGTCATCGGCTTCCTATCTCAGGGAAGTCGAATAAGAAATCTAAAGTTAAAATAAGTTCAAAGTTTAGTATTGATGTTTAAACTAAGGCTTATTGTAAAAGGTAAATACAGAAGTATAGTTCATAGGATAAATCTCAATAGGTAAATGCATTAATTTATTCAAGTTAATGAACTTAGATTTTTTTATGGTAACAGCGTACCGTTACTTTCCACTGACAATGAATCTTTGATCTAGCAGCAACGACATAAGTAGTTAAAGTTTAATGTGAGGAGGTAAAAATGCACATTTTCTATTTTAATCTGAAAGTTATTATAAGTAGCCTATGGTAACTTAACCTCAGTCTCAAAATTGCCAAATTATTTTGTGATAAATGAGAAAACCTGGATAGGCTGAAGAGTCTATGTAATTAGAAGAGTTTATGCACTTCAGTTGTGATGATTTAACAACTGAAACTTACCTTTATGAGCTATATAGAGCTGCCGCTACAAAAAACGTATTACTTTTTCATTATCAGAATAATAAAGAAAGAAGCCACGTTGAAACGTTCTTCAGGTATAGGATAGGTTCAATACTAGTAATAGTAGTCTTAGAGAGTTATCCTTCATAAAGTGTTATAACACTTCATACATTAAGTTATACATAAAATCTTCGTTAATTAAAATTACATTTGGTATGATTATTAATCAAACATCAGAACTGGTTATTTATTTCATTACAGCAAATTTGTTAGATGGAGAAGGTTTATCTTTCATGATAGAATATAGTTTACAGCCACCACTTGAAAATCAAGTTCGTATAATAAGGTTTTTTTAAGTCTTTAAAAACAAGTATATTACAACAGTTTCACCAATATAAAGACAATATGAAAGGTTTCACAGTAATGTATATATATATATATTAACAATGTTAATTTTTACACGAGAATTC
>NW_013743678.1:0-4200 GCF_000517525.1 Limulus polyphemus
CACTTATATATATATATATATATATAGTTTCATCTTAATGTCTTAACTCTTGACCTACTCATTGTATACATGTTAGAACACCATAATTAGAATCCCCCCACAACTCATGACCTACAGTTGATAAGAAGTCGAGGTAGAACGGCTTGTATCATAACTACAATTTGATAATAATTAGACAGTGATATATGTCCTTTGTAATTAACTGTATTGGAAAATAATATGGATCAACTTGGGGCACCAGGACCATCTAGAAAGAAACGTGCAACAACTCATACCTGTAGAGTTGTATCCTTAACACTAGAGTGCGCACTTCTGTCTCAGCCACTGAGTGACGCTGTGTCGACTCCAAGATAGCGTACAAAACGAGCAACGAAGCGAGAAGCATAAGCACACATGTGCAACAGCACTGTAACATTGCTGCAAGCCTCTCCGTGAATTTTATTCATTAAAGATTTACCCATAGAATAAATATAAAGAATTAAAATTGTTTGCTTTTAGAGCTATGCACATTGGGCTATCTGATGTGTCCACCACAGGGAATCGAACCCCGGATTTTAGTTTTTAAGTCTGGAGACTTACCGTCTGCCCTACCGGGGGGACATAATTAAGATGTTCAGAATACTTGAGACAGTGTTTATCTCTGTCAAAAACATGCGGGTCATTTTCAATCACGATCAACGTATTTTCTCCAAAGTTCAGTTTCAGCAGGTCCAACTGTTCCTGACTTACAAGGTTCAGTAGTTTCTCCAAAGTTCAGTTTCAGCAGATTCACTGTTTCTGACTTACAAGGTTCAGTAGTTTCTTCAAAGTTCAGTTTCAGCAGGTCCAACTGTTCCTGACTTACAAGGTTCAGTATTTTCTCCAAAGTTCAGTTTCAGCAGGTCCAACTGTTCCTGTCTTACAAGGTTCAGTAGTTTCTCCAAAGTTCAGTTTCAGCAGGTCCAATTGTTCCTGACTTACAAGGTTCAGTAGTTTAAGATGTCCATTGTATAACATTACTGACAAAGATTTGATTGTGTTAAGATGTCCATTGTATAACATTACTGACAATGATGTCATTGTGTTAATTGTCCATTGTATAACATTACTGACAAAGATTTGATTGTGTTAAGATGTCCATTGTATAACATTACTGACAAGGATACCATTGTGTTAAAATGTCCATTGTGTAACATTACTGACAAGGATTTCATTGTGTTAAAATGTCCCCTGTTATTTCTCAGTCCCATATTCAATGTGTCTGTAGTGCACCTTGTAAATACTATTTTTCAATGTTTTAATTATGGTTATACATCTGTTTCGAAACGGTAGGTCCTTTACATAATGGCTACCCACCTACAATGTCATGATTGTAATTGTAACATGTTGCTTGTGAGAAACAAAAACAATGGTTAAAAGATAATGTCAACTTAAAAAAAAATAGCAAACAAAACAGCATAATTAAAGTCAATAATTGATAAGAATAGAAATAACCTAGGGGTCTTAATATGACTATAATATATATAGATAGATGTTAATATGATTTGTTTTCAAGTTTTCTCTAGAAAATCGCGATCTTCTCATAAACTGGTTGGCGAATATCAGTTAGAGACCTACCACAAACCACAGGGAGGATTATTTCAGAGGTATATTTACTTTATACTGTGACTGTACAATTATGATGGTAAGCTGGTGATTTCAAGTTATGAATGTGTAACCTTAATGTTAACATTTCATTTAAAAGTTAACGTCCCTGGTGTCCCAGAAATGACACCAGGGTCGTTAAACATCCTCTTCATTATTCTGCTGTGCCCACTGTGTTTTCTGCGAGGAAGGGACGACTGCTACTGAGTAAAATCGATGTTTGTGATCCAACAAACGCTAAACTATCCCATGTTGCTTGTGGCTCGAGCGAAGGTCACCCAGATCCTGAACGCTGTGTCAGTCCTGCTTCTCTGGTAAACAGACTGGACGTTTCGAAGCAGAAACGATAAGATGCACGTAAAAAATAAAATTGAGAGAAGTCAAACAGAAGGTGGAGAGAAGAGACACAAGAATATCAAACTTCTTACACGCTGTTAAAGAACAGAACCTCGTAGGTAAGGAACAGTTGGACCTATTGAAACTGAACTTTGGAAAAACTACTGAACCTTGTAAGTCAGGAACAGTTAGACCTGCTGAAATTGAACTTTGGAGCGCTATACTCGCAATCTGAGGGTCGCGGGTTCGAACCCCCTTCCCACCAAACATGCTCGCCCTTTCAGCCGTGGGGCGTTATAATGTGATGGTCAATCCCACTATTCGTTGGTAAAAGAGTAGCCCAAGAGTTGGCGGTGGGTGGTGATGACTAGTTGTCTTCCCTCTAGTCTTACACTGGTAAATTAGGGACAGCTAGCGCAGATAGCCCTCGTGTAGCTTTGCTCGAAATTCAAAAACAAACAAAACAAACAATATCCAAAGCACACTCCTCCTCCATGCTTGCTTTCCATCAGCCATCTAGTGTAGCGGAACAACGGTTTCCTAGAGCTCTTTCAAAAGTCCGGTTCCAAAAAAGTCCACAGATGCCGTCTCCGGCGGTTTTAACTGTCTGTCTTCATATGTAATAACATGAGTACTTGTTCCTTTCTCCAGCTGCTCCAGATATATGATTGAAATGAATATGTCCTTTCTCCAGCTGCTCCAGATATATGATTGAAGTGAATACGTTGTGAAAGCAACTTGTGTGCACGTAACTTGTGTCGTTTTCCCAAATGTAGATCACTCTTGATTATGTTGCGTGTTGTTGCCTAGGTCACGTGGGCGGCTTTGTCACTGACCTTTATATTCGTGGTCTTCTCACCATGCTCATGTGTGCCCATAGAGTTGTATCTTTAACACTAGAACGAGATTTGTCACGTGACCGCATGAAGACGAGGGGGAATCCGCCGTCATTATCAAAACGAGTAAAAGACGGCGGGAGAAGGAGGAGACCTCTTTTCACAAATTTACGGGCAATAAAACCATTAAAGACAAAAGTTATAAACCTTATGATAAATTTACTGTACGCTGTCACTGAAAATGTAAGTTGAGTTATTGTGTAACCTAGTAGGGCAAACAGAGATCTGTGCTCAGAAGTAGAAATAACGGGGTTCTAGGGCCGCCTCCTAAACTTCTGAAGGGTCTTCAATTCCAGTATCTGAGAGCCCTCAAAATGTCCGCGCAGCCCAGGGGCCCTGAACTTTGTTTGACCAGTCATGATATAGGTTTAATATCATAACGTAATAATAAAGATTTAATTTATATTAAACTGAATGTTAAAGTTTTAACTGCATGACATTATTGACAAGAATGTCATTGTGTTAAGATGTCCATTGTATAACATTACTGACAAGGATACCATTGTGTTAAGATGTTCATTGTATAACATTACTGACAAGGATACCATTGTGTTAAGATGTTCATTGTATAACATTATTGACAAGGATACCATTGTGTTAAGATGTTCATTGTATAACATTATTGACAAGGATACCATTGTGTTAAGATGTTCATTGTATAACATTACTGACAAAGATTTGATTGTGTTAAGATGTCCATTGTATAACATTACTGACAAGGATATCATAGTGTTAAAATGTTCATTGTGTAACATTACTGACAAGAATTTCATTGTGTTCCTTATCCACCAGCAGGCCATGCCGGGCCTGCTTTGGATATTACAGCCTTACAACAGAGCCATTTGCAAATGAAACTGCGCTACAGAGCTGTAGGAGAGATGCACAGTCGCGTTGAGGCTCCAAAATCGATTTAATATAACCTACGCAGTCTCTGTATGTATGTATGTGTGTGTTTGTCTGTCTGTGTGGAGAGAGAGAATCAGAGTGAGTGGCAATTTTTAAATGCGGCACTAACGGTAAACCATTCAGTTTTGTTTTTATCTGGCCTAACATACAACATTTCCAAAGTGACCAAACGATAAGTCTGGCCGAATATATAACATTGCTGAAGTGACCAGACGACAAGTCTAGCAGAGTTTATCTGGCCTAATATATAACATTGCCGAAGTGACCAGACGACAAGTCTAGCAGAGTTTATCTGGCCTAATATATAACATTGCTGAAGTGACCAGACGACAAGTCTAGCAGAGTTTATCTGGCCTAATATGTAACATTGCTGAAGTGACCAGACGACAAGTCTAACAGAGTTTATCTGGCCTAATATGTAACATTGCCGAAGTGACCA
>NW_013743679.1:0-611 GCF_000517525.1 Limulus polyphemus
TAAGTTCATCATTTTATCCTTTATCAAAATTTCTTTGTAAAAAACGTTCGTTTTTAACGAACTCATACGAACATACAATAGAAAATTCGTTTGATTTTGTTAACAAAATTTCTGGGATAAACATAGAATTAATTTATAAATAATATATTTTGACATTGTGTCGCTGTTTACGAATGTTCCAATTAAGGTGGCTCTGGATTGTTTGAAATATCGATTACTGGAGAGTAAGACATTTTCTCCTCTTAAATTTTAAAACTTACTCATGTGTGTTCGTCAAACTCATATTTTAAGTTGGGAAATAAATTGTTTAAACAGATTAAAGGTTTAGTTATGGGATCTCCCCTGTCCCCTCTTTTATATGAATTATTTATGTTCAGTTTTGAATTGAAGATGTTTAACACGTCTGAGATGAAACCTTTGATGTAGTTGAGGTACGTAAATGACACGTTTTTAATGTGGCGGAATGACATTGGGCCTTTATTAGGATTTGAAAAACACCATAAATCGATCAGTTTTAACACCAGGTTTACATTAGAGATAGAAAAAAAGCGTCAGATTATTTTTTCTAGATATGACCGTCAAACGAGACAGTAAACGACTCTAAACTTCTG
>NW_013743680.1:0-768 GCF_000517525.1 Limulus polyphemus
GGGGGCAGCACTCATTAAACCCCCACTAATTGCCTTTTGATCACATTACTCTACTGCTTGATACGCAGGTCTTACTATGGTTGAGAGTGTTTAGTTAGGCACCGAAGTTAAGCCTTAACTATAAAGAGAGTCTTTCATTGAAATGGTTCCCTAAATTTCCCGCAAGCGTACAATATATTAGTGTATTTTTTGATCTAATTACAATAGAATCTGGGGCATCGCACTTGGAAAGATCCACACTGTGTTGTAAGACTATTAATTTGGGCCATGATTTCAAGAAAAGGTCTTTGGGGACCACAAACCCGATGATAACATGTAGCCAAATTTGTGATTAGATTACCCTACTAAACAGTGGGGTCGCGTGCTTGCTGAGGTCCAACTATGTTATGGCACAAAAGTTTGTCTACACGACGCCATTCTGTGTCCGTAAAAATGTCGTATACATTTGTATACTTGTACATCTAAACTTATTAAATAGTGAGCATGCGCACAATTTGAACACATTGTCATATAAGAATAAATATAATTTGAGTAAAAGTTATTTCCATCTTAGTGAACTAACTCTGTTTCTTAGTTTTGATGTGCTATGTTGGGTGACTATTAAAGTTTATCTATTAAAATTTCCGTTCTGTTTATTTACCGTTGAATTTATCACTAACAAGTCATAGACATCTATTGTACAAGAATCCCAAGCCCAACAACAACATAGTGTATGTATTTATAATATAAGAAATATAATTAAAAACCTTTTTATTTTGACAATCGGCA
>NW_013743681.1:0-2019 GCF_000517525.1 Limulus polyphemus
AACACTTTAATCTTCTCCGTCTCCAAATTTCCAAGTAGAGAAACAAAAAGAGTACTGTTTAAAAATGCAGTATTCATATTTACAATGTCTTATGGTAAGTATCGATGTAACCACTCTTTTGTATGTTCGTAGTTGTTGTGCACACACCATAACATTTGCAGACGTATCAAATCCGTTATATAAATACTGTTTGAAAACATGCAAAAATAAGTAGGAAAGACGCAAAACTGTAATTACAGGTCAGATAAAACGATAGTTTGCTACAGGAAACAATAAATAGATACTTAGTAGAGAAACGTTGTAAAATGATCGTTAGCTGGTAAATCACTCTGAGCTTGACATAAATATCCCAAGTATACTAAAAGAAATCAAAAACGTTAATTATTTATAAAAATCATTGAAAACAATAAAGAGACGTTATAAAAGACAGATAAAAATTCATATCTAAAATATTGTTACGTGTCCGTTTGTTAATTGATTTTCCGTAACTTCGTTCCGACGAAATTTTAGCGACACAAGTCCTCACTTAATAAAACTCGTTTATTCTTTCTGAATATAACTTTACCGATACACTTATTTTCAACAGTCGCTCTTTTACAAACGTTTTAGCAACGAACGTAAACTTCAACAAAATTTCCTGACTGCAGTTCAATTACTCACTACCTACACACACATTATTGTCACGTAACGCTGTGACCATCTTTCATATACCAGACTACCCTATATCTAGTAAATGCTAGGGCATTCACGAAGGAACAAGATACTTCTAGAAACGTGGTGTTACAAAAGTCACGTGACCTCGCTGACGCAACACTGCTCCCTCCTTAGTATTGTTCGTCCCGAACAATAGCCACTTACAATAAACCAATAACAATTAACAATAACTTAATTAAATGTACAGAATTACAATCACAAAATTACAATTCAATAAAGTCTCTTAATTTTACGGGACGTATCTTCTTCCGTACTTCCGTCTTGTTGGCTTCTGCTTCACGTGGGGTTCATATGCTTCATCAGAAAATGTCCTATTGTCGGTAACAGTCACATCAGTGGTAGTAACTTCATCAAGAGCTTCATCGTTTCCCTTCTCAAAACTGAGTAGTTTCTTCTTCAACGGTGGCTTCTTCAGGTGTCACGTCTTCAGCAGGGTCATTTGTTCTGTTTTCCAGTTCGTCCCAACTGAAATGTCCTGGACTGTGATAACGCCAAAGCCTGTTGGCATGCACCACTTTTGGCTTACCTCGCCGACCACATTTTACCCGGAAAGTAACGTCTGAGAGAAGATCCACTATGTCATATGGGCCTTCCCATGGAGAAGACAACTAAGGAGACATCCCGTTGGTCTTCCTGGGATTATACAACCACACCTTGTCTCCTGGTTCAAGGCTAACTTCAGTAGATCTCTTATCATAACATAGCTTCATCGAATCAGCAGACGTTTTCAAATTTGAACGCACTTGATGGTGGATATCATCCATCCTTTCCGATAACACATTCTCAGGCAACTCTTCATAAGGTGGGCGTCCCTTACGCTTGGGTCCCCTTTTAGCACTGCATGTACTGCATGTCTTGCGCCATTTTTCCACATCTTGCCTCATACCTATCCAGTAAAATCTTTGTCGTATGTGACTCAATGTCTTCTTGATTCCGAGATGTCCTCCTAATAAAGTATCATGGGATTGACGCAGCACAACTTCCCGTAACTTCCTCGGTATAACTGTTTGCCATGTCGTCAATTTCCCATCTGTAGTTTCCCATCTCCGGACAAGAATACCATTTTCAAGCTTCAACTGATCCCTTTGTGCCCAATAGTGCTTTGTCACAGGGCTTAGACTAGACACCTTCTCTGAAGAAGGGCTTCAAATCTTAATCTTTCCTCTGCTCTGCTTTAATATCTATACCGGGTTCCACTTTGTCATCATCAACTTCTTCAGTTACGTTGACTTCACCTTGATGGCGCCTAATTAGTTCAACCTCTTTTTTTAACAGTTACCGGAACTTGGCCTTTGTTGTTCCCAA
>NW_013743682.1:0-1656 GCF_000517525.1 Limulus polyphemus
TGGCAGCTTGATTATGTATCTAAAACAAAATAATTTAACAGATTAAGCATGTACAAATGGAATGTTTGAAAATTTTGATATATACTGAGTCAGACACAGATAAATATTTCCTTGATAATGGGTAGACACCCTTCAAACCCGGAAAAACAACTAAAAATGAATTAATTTGTAAAACCTTATAGAAGGTATGCAAGCAAACAAAATATTATGCTATTCAAATTAAAGGATATTGAAAAACTTATTAAATGTCAGACAAAAGTAGAGGGGATTTGTAGCACGAGTAAAAATTAACAGAAAGGGAATGAAAAAATAAATAAACATAATACCACCGGAATCGCAGTTCTTCTTATCTGAAGAATAACTGATACTTTGAGGAAATACTGTCGTTGTTTTTTCGGATTGGATACACATTAATAAGTATTATGCAGGCATATTTTATGGTTCTAATTTTGTTTTATTAATATAAGAATTTTCAAGCTTTTTCATATTGTTCGATCCTATGTAGTTTTAGCATAAACATGTGAGTTACGTCTTTCGCTCTTATTAGCTTAACGATACACAGTTTTATTATATCTATTAGTTGATTTTAGAATTTTCAGGCAAAACAACCCAAAGGGCTCCCTGCGCATAATCATCCCAAACTCAAAATATATTGACTAGATGGAAGGCAGCTGGTCAACAGCATCAATCATCAACGCTTGTCTAACCGAAAAGTGAGATTTGACCTTTACTCTCACAGTGCACATATGGTGCTCAAAAGAGCAGAGCTTGGTTCTGCGGCAACGGGACGCGAAACATAAATCCTCAGATCTACAGTTCATGTACGGTAACTGCAAATATAAGTTTATATATAAGTTTATATAAGTTTATATAAATATATAAATAAGTTTTATTTTTTTAATTAGAAGATTTGTACCATACCGGGTGAAGAAGTATATCCCGATAAACCCATATTAGTCCTAAACGTTAAGGTCAAAAACACGAACTTCATGGAAAGCTTAAACGTTGTCATAACTGAGATATAGAACAAATAGGTTGTTGTTCTACAGAGGGTTGAGTTCTTTTTATTGAAATGATATAGAATAAGTAAATAAGTAAGTCATGTGACAAGCACGGTTGAGTAGCATGTATCACAACTTCATTTTGACATTGACTAGTGTTTTGAAGTTAGTATGATGTCATCAAATATTAATCATATTGATATTTTCTAGAACTGCTTGTTGTTGCACTTGAGTACCCACAACAAATTTCATATTTTTTCCTGGTTGGATTCTGCTGTTATTACAGATAATTTATTACAGCCTTTACTGTGATAAGATGATGAGAACCAAGCAAGTAAATTTATACTGCTATCATCCACTGACACAGATTATAGAAATCATATATGAAAATTCTTGAGTGAACACTATTACATTACAGGCAGAAATTTTTTTTGAATACAATGCTGCAATTAATTTATATTGTGTAATATTTACCAGTTTCTCCCCATGATTACTGTTTAGTGTTTTATTTGTTTAATTATCGTTATATTTAGCAACTGTACTTTGAAAATGTATAAAGACTGATGTAAATTCATTCTATTTTTCTTTAGATACTGAAGATGGAATCTGATAGAATTCCGAAACGTTTATCCATGTCCCCTTTTTGTCAATAAAC
>NW_013743683.1:0-2652 GCF_000517525.1 Limulus polyphemus
ATTATATATATATATATATATATATATATACACTGAGAACGATACATTAAATACAATACATTACTGAAAGGATTACAAAACTTCAATAATCATGACAGTATACAACACAATCATTACAAATAACCTTATGATCATAAAATTACATAACACGTGAAAGTGCATCAGCACAAATGTAATCAACCCCTTTGACATAGATTATCTCCAAATCATACTCTTGTAATGACAAACTGCAATTTATCTGTCTTCTGAAATTGTCTTCTTTCTTTCTATTTTTTCTTTTTCTTTCTTTCTTTCTTTCTCTCTCTTTCTTTCTTTTCTTTTGATTAGATATCCTATAGTAGGTACCAATACTGAGACTATATCACCAGGACGGAACTTACGTTCTTCAGCCTTGCGGCCATAAACATTTTTCATTCGAACTTGGGATGACTTCAAATTTTCTCGAGCCAATTCACAAGCACGTAAGAATCTGGACCGAAACTTGGAAACTTAATTCAATAAATGCATATATTTCGGGTCATTCTCCAACCATTGTTCCTTCAGCAACTTTAAAGGACCACGCACTGGATGGCCAAACACCAATTCAAATGGGATAAACCCTAACTCCTGAACTGACTCACGAACAGCAAATAATAATGAATTAACTCCATCATCCCAATCCTTCTTGTTGTCGAGACAGTATGTCCGCATCATATTTTTCAAGGTAGAATGGAATTTCTCAAGAGCACCTTGCGATTCTGGATGGTATATACTAGATTTAATCTGTTTAGCACCGAGCTGATAAACAACTTGTTGAAACAATCCTGACGCAAAATTTGATCGCCGATCAGACTAAATTTCTTGGGGCAAGCCAAAAAAATAAAGAAATTGATCAAAGCCTTAGAAAGTTTTTGGGCTGAAATGTTTCTCAAAGGGATAGCTTCAGAGAATCAAGTGGATGCGCACATGATAGTCAACAAATATTGATTCCCTGATCGAGTTTTTGGTAAAGGCCCAACACAATCAACCATCACACAGCTGAATGGTTCTTCGAAAGCTGGGATAGGTTGCAAAAGAGCAACAGAAATTTTATGGTTAGGTTTTCCGACCGACTGACAGGTATGACAAGTTTTACAAAACTGAGAAACGTCTTGCCTAATTTATGGCCAAAAGAAATATCTCATAATTTTGTCACTTGTCTCGTTGAAACCTAAATAACTTCACATGGGGAGTTCATGGGCGTCTTTCAATATTTCAGAACGATATGCTTTGGGAACAACGATTTTGTAAACTACAGCCTAGTCCTCTGAAGCTGGCACATTTGGTGGTCTCCATTTACTCGTAAGCACAATATTTTCGAAAAATATACCCATGTGGAACTTTCTCCGGTTCATCTTTTGGGAGTGCATATTTGAATAGTGAAGATATCTGTGGATCCTTTTCTTGCTCATTGATCAGTTTACTTTAAGTAAATGGAACTTATCCAGGTGAATCAGATCCCTCATGTCCATAATTGTCATTCACCGGGGAATTATCAGTAGGACAATCATCCACAACATCCTTGTCGGATCCAAAAAATGTCTGAGACAAATCTATAACAACTTCCTCCGAATCTATGTCTATCATTTGTTTTTGGCTTAATTTCTTAGCCTGAGCCCACGAGGGAAACACATTGGGATTCTCCTCAACGACATCATCATCCTTAGATGAAATAGTGATCGGCTCACTGACCATTTTGAGTTCGGCAACAACTTTCCCCCTAGTCAAATCGTTTCTAAACAATAATGGTACACCTTTAATTGGCAGAACAGGTCTTAGTCCAACCACAACTGGTCCCGAAACTAGGCCTGATGCTAAATAAATGTTATGAAGAGGAACATTAACAGAGCCACTCTCAATACCCTGAACAATAACAGACTCACTAGTGGCAGAACTCGAATCTAAAGGCAATATGCCTTCTAACAACAATGATTGAGTCACCCCAGTATCACGTAGAATACGTATGGGTATGGGATTGGCAGTGTCATTTGTCAAAGACACAGAATCAATAGACACAAAAGGTCTAAATTTCTCTCTGACTACATCAGCCTTTATATCAGTGGCCAAATCAACAACATTGGGTGATCTGATGAAACTACGTCCATTAGTGGACACAAACGCACTGGTTGTTGCCTCCTTTTCTTTTTTTTCTTCAAACACCAACAATCGGATATAACATGACCAGGTTTTTTTAAAAAAATGTCAGACAGGCATTGATTGTTTTAAATGAGTTTTATTCTGACTATCAGAAGATTTCGAGCTAGAGGATCTGGATTTTTTTAAATAATCCTCAACTTTAGTGGATTGAACAGATACTTGTTTTTGTTGAGATGGTAGGAACTTCTTTTTATGAAAAGTGGTTTTATGTGTTAAAGTGTAATCATCGGAAGGAGCAGCTGTTTCCTGTAGTGTTTCAACTTTCTTTTCACCCAAGTTTGAGGTTGTCACGTGCAGAATACTTAAATTCCTCAATCAGACATAATTGTCTTAGTTTGTCGAATCTGTTGCCAATATGCATAGAATTACACCATCGATCAAAATAACCCTCTTTTCATGGGCAAATTCCATATAAGTGTGATTATCTTGTTTGTGATAACCTCGAACTTTTTGGCGATAAACCTCCAGTACTAACTC
>NW_013743684.1:0-5639 GCF_000517525.1 Limulus polyphemus
AACAATAAACACAAGAGATAACAATACAGGATAGAGAATAAGATTGTACAATAAACACAAGAGATATCTATACAGGATAGAGAATAAGATTGTACAATAAACACAAGAGATAACAATACAGGATAGAGAATAAGACTGAACAATAAACACAAGACATAACAATACATGGACATGAGAAGGAGACAAATAACAAACTTAGCAAGCAACAATGAAAACACAAACACAATAGTCAACACATAAAATCAATAAGAAGACAAATTACAATAGTACAGGCCCTCCTGTACCGTTCAATATCTACTGTTCTAGATAACAAGTTCGTATGTACCGTTCAGTATCAAGTGTTGTAGATAACAGGTTCGTATGTACCGTTCAGTATCTTGTGTTCTAGATAACAGGTTCATTTGTACCGTTCAGTATCTAGTGTTGTAGATAACATGCTACAACACTAGATACTGACGGTACATACGAAATAACATGTTCGTATGTACCGTTCAGTATCTAGTGTTGTAGATAACAGGTTCGTATGTACCGTTCAGTATCTAGTGTTGTAGATAACATGTTCGTATGTACTGTCCAGTATCTAGTGTTGTAGATAACAGGTTCGTTTGTACCGTACAGTTACAGTATCTAGTGTTGTAGATAACAGGTTCTTTTATACCGTTCAGTATCTAGTGTTCTAGATAACAGGTTCGTTTGTACTGTTCAGTATCTAGTGTTCTACATAACAGGTTCGTATGTACCGTTCAGTATCTAGTGTTGTAGATAACAGGTTCGTTTGTACCGTTCAGTATCTAGTGTTGTAGATAACATGTTCGTATGTACCGTACAGTATCTAGTGTTGTAGATAACAGGTTCGTTTGTACCGTTCAGTATATAGTGTTCTAGATAACAGGTTCATTTGTACCGTTCAATATCTAGTGTTGTAGATAACAGGTTCATTTGTACCGTTCAGTATCTAGTGTTGTAGATAACAGGTTCGTATGTACCGTACAGTATCTAGTGTTGTAGATAACAGGTTCGTTTGTACAGTTCAGTATCTAGTGTTGTAGATAACAGGTTCGTATGTACACCTTGAGGTTAGTGTTTAACAGCACGAAAAAGCTGCGAGTGAACATAAACACAACTTGAAACTAATAAAGAACTATGAAACTAATATTAGCTACTCGAAATTCATGTGTTTTCCCGCCGTATCATTTCCATAGCATTTTCAAAACTTGCAGAACTAATGATAACTATTTTCAATCGTGGAGATGGAGCTTAAGAAACTCCCAAAGAAATGGCGTTAGACAAGTGTGTAAACGTATATCATTTATAGGAATGACATACACTTCGTGTCGTATTACAATGTCTAACCTGAATGGAATTGACATCGTAATTAACACAATAAATTGAATACATATTTTACAGTTCATAAGTTTGATGACAACCGATATAAACACCTACTTGTATTGATCGACTACTTGAATCAAAATATTACTCAGATTTTCCATCACGTATATACCTATCCTTTCTATGATATATATTCATCTTTTCCATCACGTATATGCTGATCCTTTCTATGATATATATTCATCTTTTCCATCAGATATATGCTGATCCTTTCTATGATATATATCCATCTTTTCCATCACGTATATACCTATCCTTTCTATGATATATGCTGATCCTTTCTATGATATATATCCATCTTTTCCATCACGTATATGCTGATCCTTTCTATGATATATATCCATCTTTTCCATCACGTATATGCTGATCCTTTCTATGATATATATCCATCTTTTCCATCACGTATATACCTATCCTTTCCATCAGATATATGCTGATCCTTTCTATGATATATATATATATCCATTATTTCCATCACGTATATGTCTATTCCTTCTATCATATATAGCCACCTTTTTTCCCCATCATTTGTATGCATCTTTTCCATCATTTTAAACTTGAGGAATATGAAAGGCAGGTTTATTTTCAGGCCTAAATGGAGCTTTAATATAGTTGGAAATACAGATCTTTGAAGTTCTGTTGGAAGCACTCTTTAATTTCTCATAAAAAATTGATTTTTTTCACATATGTTTTGTAAACTAAAAATCAGTTGGTTTTGTCATATATCAAATCTACTTAAATATGTTACGAAAAACAAAAGTAGGTTTTTTAAAAATATCAAACACTTTTGTTTTTAGTTTTTATTTTGAAGAGGGGGGGGGTAATTTGGATTGCCAGGTGGCACTTGCTTCGGAGATATTTATTAGCGAGACTGCACACGCGACGTTTGTAATAGCCCTGTCAGTCACAACTTATCCAAGTTACTTAAAGAAGGGGGGGAGGGGGACACTGAGAGCACATTCCATTTTCAAGGACTTAACTTGAAGGTCTTAGGCTTATTTCCCTCCTCACAAACCGTTGTGAAGTGTTCCGGCTCATGCATTCTCTTGGCATGGGTAGAGTAGGAATCACAGGTGTGTAAAAACGTTAGGGGATAAATGATGGTTGAAATTCTAGTAGCAGTTCGTCGGTATTAAAACCGAACCAAATCAACCCATTTATCCCGGCACCTGACTGGCTGTCTTCTCTACAGATATGGTAAAGATATTCTTAGATCGAGATATTTATATAAATCTTACCTAAATAAGATTAAAATTATACTACACTCTGATGTTTTTATTTATCTGTTTAGTGTTGTTTTTGGATTTTGCAAACAATATGTCAAATGACGTTTTTGTTATCGATCATTGTGAAAGCGCTCTCGTTAAGTCTGTGGAAACTCTTTTAAGGCTAGTGTGCTTAAAACTTAAGATACATACATATATAGTACACTGTATAATGTTTCCAATATCTGCTTTACGAATATATGCTTTCTAATTTCTAACGCAGAGAAATCCGATATGGAACGAAGTGGTGAATTACAGACTCATTTTCTTAAGACTTGGTCTGTTTGATGTCTGTTTCCTGTTTCATTACGTTTTGATATCTTTATATTTCCTGTCTCAAAAAAATGTTTTAGTTTGTCTCTAGAAGAACGAATTTCAACAAGCCACTTTGGAGAGAGGTAAAACAGGATCTATCGCAGTGTAAGCGATTTTACTCTAGCACTCATCAGCTGATCTCTGAAGATGGTTTGACCTCACTCCTTGCTTCGAAAAATGGAAGGAAGAAATCCCCCCTCCCCAGAAACTACTCTGAGCTTCAGTTAATATATGTCATATACCAGCGTCATTACAAATTATATATATATCTTATTAATAAGAACTTCCGAGTGAAAATAAATAAGACTGCACAAACATATGAATACTTCAAAATGGAATTGGTGTCTTTTCATTGTTTCGTATGTTTTTTTTTTAATTTTTGCGCAAAGCTACACAAAAATTATTCGATTGTAGAGGTTTATAATTTTGGACTGATAAGTTACAGGGAAGGCTGCTAGTAAATAGCAACCACCATCAACTTTTGGGCTACACTTGTTTAAGCGAATAATAAGGTTTGACCATCACTCTGACAGCTCCCTAACGTTTCCAAAATGCGGAGCAGTTTTGCAGCAGCGAGACGCGAACCTTGAATCCTCGGAATCACAGTCCGGACATGTTAAACGAGGCCACACTCAACACACTCACAGTCAATTCCCAATACACATAGCCTCTAAACCATTGTGATATCTGCTGCATCCCGGCCGACCTGATGAGCTCTGGTATTGAACGAAAAGCCCCGTCGGCACCGGATATAGCAGATATAATGTAGTGGATCTTTTCATTGTTTAAAAATCAACATTATTAAACCATAATTCTTTGTAACTTTCAATAAAAACGAAAAAAAAAGCCATGAAAAACGTATCTTAACAAATTTATAAGTTTTTATTAAATTTTTAAGAAAACTTATAACCTACAAAGTATATGCTTGCTTTATATATAAAAAAAATCAGGTTGACAGTTGAACTATTAGACCGTTACAGAGCTCGAGCATTTTTGTACTTGCCCCCCAGTGGCACAGCGGCATGTCTGCGGACTTACAACGCTAGAATCCGGGTTTCGATACCCGTGGGGGGCAGAGCACAGATAGCCCATTGTGTAGCTTTGTGCTTAATTAAAAAAACAACCAACCAAACAATCTTTGTACACTATTTCGACCTAAGCGCCACCTATTGCATGTTTTGAGAACAAGATTTTGGGGGTAAGATGAAGACACGAAAGGTGAGAAGAAAATGAAAAGCATGTGCTCATGACCTCTGAACTCAACATGGAACATTGAACGTTGACGATACGTCATAAGAACAGCGTCTATAGTTAACTCTAATGTTGGATATTTTACAGTCTTGCCGCTAGGTGACGCATTTTGTTTCATTGTTACGGAAGTGATAAATAGTGGATCGGGCAGGAGGTCTGTTTGATTTAGTCCACAGAATGTAAGGACAAAACAGTTGCTTAAATGATATATTATAGGAAATATAAAAAAATGTGAATGTCTGTTTTTTTTTTTTGGTATTATATAGAAATCACATCGTATGAATCATCTGCGCATGCGTGTGTTGTTTACCTACTCTCCCCTATGAACTGGTCTGATCCAGAAGTCGAAGCTAGGCTTGTAATAGTTAGTTAGTTACATAACTAGACTAACGTCAGACATTCTAACGATTTTGAATCAATACAAACCTAACACATGTCTCAAGGTACAGTTAGACGTACACAAAAGAAATAAAAGCGTTCCAGGTGCTTATTATTCATCGGTATGATAGAACTGTATATAATACTAGTAAATGGGCGAAACGTTTTTTCTATTAAAAAGTACCACGTTTCGACTACACGTGTGACCATGTCCAGGTTTAATGTTGTACTTAAAAACGTTTTTTCTATTAAAATAAAAGTACCACGTTTCGACTACACGTGTGACCATGTCCAGGTTTAATGTTGTATTTAGAAACGTTTTTTCTATTACAACATTAAACCTGGACATGGTCACACGTGTAGTCGAAACGTGGTACTTTTACTTAAAAACGTTTTTTCGTTGTTGTTGTTGTTATTTTTAGGAAGACTGTTCATATATTCACACAAACGAATATAAAACAGTGGTATTCTATAATACTGGAGAGGATCCACCCACAAATATCAATTAAATGTAAAACAAAAGATCTTTAATTATTTTAAAAAAATGTGGCACGTCGTTTCGACCACACAAATGGTCATCTTTAGGTACAATCATTAAACCTGGACATGGTCACACGTGTAGTCAAAACGTGGTACTTTTTAATAGAAAAAACGTTTTTAAGTACAATCATTAAACCTGGATATGGCCACACGTGTAGTGGAAACGTGGTACTCTTTAATAGAAAAAGTGGCGTAATGGTTGTCTCCCAAAGGTCATGTCATTACGGAATGGACGTAACTTAGTGGTTGGATGCGATGGTCCATGGTCCAAGTCCTGTTTCTTCAAAACACATAACATTGGTGCTGTGAGTACATCATAAGAGTGACAGTCAAATCCAACTATTCCCAAAAGTTGGCAGTAAAATGCTGCTTCATATTTGAGAGTTAAATTAACAGTAATGGTTATTGCTAAATTTTGATTGAAACAAGTTAACTTTATAGATCATAACTTAAAAAAAATTAGTAAATTGTTTGTTATAGATATCGCGCAAAGCTACACGA
>NW_013743685.1:0-2645 GCF_000517525.1 Limulus polyphemus
GGTTCTTTGAATTGGACACTGAAGTTGTACTAGTCTTAAAATGAATTACTGGTTTTCTTAACGGCAGATCCAGAGTAACTATAGTAAAAAAAAATCGTTTTATAAGTAATTGTTATGAAGTCAGGTGTAAGGAACATCGGCTGTGGTTTATAGAGGTGGTAAATCAGCCAACTTTTGTTCACTCTCCAAGTCATTAGAAGCTTTGCTATAAATCCTGCTATCCTTGCACTTCGCTTATGCTTCTTCTGCAAATCAACTTTATTTAGGTTGTACTTGTTTCTGTCAGAAATTGACTCATACCTATGTACACATAACAAATTGTTGCTTATTACTATAATCAATAACACATAAATTTAGAAATAGTTTTTTTATTACTGCCAGTATATTACTTTCTTCCTTCGCCTCTCTCTTTGTTTATACGTTCTTCCTCACACCTCCCGCTCTCATTTTTCTTCTTTGAACTCCTATAGTTATATTACTTTCCCAAACCCACGCCAAATAGGTCTCTTTTTTTTTAAACCTTCCTCCAATTTCCTTTATATCTGGTTATAACATATCACAACCGCAGGGAGTCTTATAATATACATACTAGTTGAACTTAGAAATATGGCCAACAACTCCAGTCATTTTCTAATGACTTAAAGCAGCATTTCTCAAACGTTTGTCATCCATGCTCCCTTTAATAAATATGGTTTGTTGTGTGCCCCTTCCCTTTTTTTGAAATGAACGAATTAAGTGACGAGATGTAATACACGGATATTAAAATATTTGTTGTAGTAATTACTTGTTATTTTTATTAATAAAAATGTATTTAAATGCTTAATTTTGCATAATTGCACTATTGATTCGACTCTAATTGCATTCCACCCCCAAAGAGATCATTTGTGAACCCCTGGGGTAGCACGTCCTACACTTTGGGAAACGCTAGCTTAGAGTACTGTTACCATTAAATTCCATAAAGACTGGCGAAAATCTGGTCACATTTACACCTCTTTCAACTCCAACCAATGTTCCTTCAACCTAACTTCATAACTCCCACTTTTTCCGAATACATCCAATAATGTCAATTGTATTGAATCTCGGCTGTGTTTCTTTCGAATTTTCATTGTTATACCAGACTACAAAATTCTGGGGTCTCATCACACTTTTCTTTAGATTGTTTCACCGTTTACAGTCTTTTTTGGAACACTCATAATTTCATTGTCTTTACGTGTATATCACATTATAGCTCGTTTACAGTCTTTTGTGAGCACTGATAATTTCATTGTCTTTACATGTATATCACATTATAACTCGTTTACAGTCTTTTGTGAGCACTGATAATTTCATTGTCTTTACATGTATATCACATTATAGTTCGTTTACAGTATTTTGTGAGCACTGATTTCACTGTCATTACGTATACAACACATTATAACTCGTTTACAGCTATTTCGTGAGCATGATTTCACTGTCATTACATGTACAACACATTATAACTCGTTTACAGTCTTTTGTGGACCACTGATAATTTCACTGTCTTTACATGTATATCACATTATAGCTCGTTTACAGTCTTCTGTGGAACACTGACTTCACTGTCATTACATGTACAACACATTATAGCTCACAGTCTTTGCTGGATATTTTAAAATTTTACAATCTTATGTATATATCATTACAACATTTCACAAATTCCAGTTTTTATACATCCTTACCCAAATGATCAATAAAAAAAGTTCACAGTCTTTTATATATATAAATATATACACAGCCATTTGATAAGTACCTTCCACGTTCCATCTTTAACGTTCAGGGTTCGAACAAGTACATTCACATATACTTACTCTTCCATTCATTTACATAACCAGTCATTCGCAAACCCACAACATCGATTTTAATCCTAGCTGTATGTTGCACTGTATTTTATAAATAATGTTGGTGTTATGTTTAGTTTTGTGCCCAGATTTTGAATGAATTTAGTGTTTATTAGAATGTTATGTTTTGTTGTAAGTTTTTCCAAATGTTGATTATTTTATCGCTAATATCGGGAATAAACGATATGCAACAGTGCAGGGTTTTGTAGTTGGTTGTTTAATTGAATTTATTATTGTTTGTTTGCTGTTGATTGTGTTGTTGGCCTAGGTATGTGTGTATGATTTTTTCAAAGGTTTTGAAGGAAATTTATTGACGTTGAGGAAGTGTTGTTTTAATTATCTTTATTCCTTCGTTAATTTTATCGGGTGAGCATAGTTTTGTGGCAGTGTTTATTTGGATTTTTAATATGTTAAGTTTTTGTTTTGTTTCATGTGCTGAGTCTCAGAGAATGTGTAATCCAGTATGGGTGATTTTTCTGTGGATTACTGTTTTGAATTGTGTATCGGTTCTTGTGATCTTGAGGTTGAGAAATGTTATTTGTTTAGCTTTATCGTATTCACAGGTGAATTTAATGTTAGGGTGTATGGAGTTAGCGTGGTTGAAAAAACAAAGTGTATGTTCTGTAGATGTAAATCCAGCAAATGTATCGTCAACATATCTGTACCAGTATAGTGGTGGGTGTAAAGATGAATTGATCGCTTGAGATTCAATCTATGTCATGAAAATGTTAGCTAGAATTGGTGACCATACTTAAGCCATTTATTTGTTGAACATGAAGTTGTTTTTGG
>NW_013743686.1:0-4847 GCF_000517525.1 Limulus polyphemus
ACTCTAATGTTCCAAATTTTAATACTCTAATCAGATTTATAAACACTTGACATAAAAAATACTGAGATATGTGAACTGCTAACATACGGTGTGTACGTGTAAATAAAATAGACAAGGATTGTCAAAAGCTGCTATCACTTGTAAACTTAAACTTTTAAAATTATTTCAATAATCTAATTAATGTATATACACTGTATCCAGAGATACGTGGTTAAAGAAATTTATTTTTTTCGAGTTCTTGAAAGACTGTAACAGAAACCATTACATCTTATTTAAGCCTATTCGGTCTACTCAGTTCATATATGCTATATACACTGTCTTTTAATGTTTGGGGTTATTTATGTTCCAAAGTTGAGAAGCCAACTGTATTACAGACACCCGATCTTTCTCCAACAATAATAAAAACATATCAACGAGGGATCTTCCTTTAATTAGTTACTAAGTGTTTGTAAAGAAAACAGAAATAAAACAACGTGGATATCTAAGCTTACGCGACGTCAAATCGACCCACCAGGTGGGAATAAACTCTTCGAACGACAGACACGATTTATAATAATTACTGTTCTGGATGTATTCATGACGTCATCGACTTCAGATAAGTGATTCACGAGCTTTCACTTGAAAAGAATGGGTCAACAGACAGTCACCTGAAGTTTATTTTATTGTTATCTTTCTACTGATCAATTGCTCTTTAACAACTACTAACACATAGAAACTTCAAGAAAGAACGATCTTCGAAAAGACGAGGATTAATACAAGTGTTTCTGTAATTCCGTCAGGCAGTAAAAGCGTAGCACAACGACAATATATTTACAATTAACGGATGCAACTGACTTTTGACGAATATTTTTAGTAAAGTAAGCTGAAATGTTTTAGAATCACTGGCATGAAATGATATTTATTAAAAAGGTAGAGATTAATAAATATTAATCAATGTTTCCACTTACAGTGACATCCAACCAGGATAACAGTCACACGTACAACACTCTAACACTGACATCCAACTAGGATAACAGTCACACGTACAACACTCTAACACTGACATCCAACCAGGATAACAGTCACACGTACAACACTCTAACACTGACATCCAACCAGGATAACAGTCACACGTACACAACTCTAACACTGACGTCCAACCAGGATAACAGTCACATTTACAACTCTCTAACACCGACATTCAACCAGGATAACAGTCACACGTACAACACTCTAACACTGACATCCAACTAGGATAACAGTCACACGTACAACACTCTAACACTGACATCCAACTAGGATAACAGTCACACGTACAACACTCTAACACTGACATCCAACCAGGATAACAGTCACACGTACAACACTCTAACACTGACATCCAACCAGGATAACAGTCACACGTACAACACTCTAACACTGACATCCAACCAGGATAACAGTCACACGTACAACACTCTAACACTGACATCCAACCAGGATAACAGTCACACTTACAACTCTCTAACACCGACATTCAACCAGGATAACAGTCACACGTACAACACTCTAACACTGACGTCCAACCACGACAACTGTCACACATACAGCTCTTCAACAGTGACATCAACCACGATAACTGTCATAAAATTCTCAAGTTTCACAGACTAAATATGAATTCAACGTTTCATTGCTACGAATGTCACGTAACAATCTTCAGTTAAAGCAGCATACAACGTTTCCTTGCTACGAACGTCACGTAACAATGAAATATCTTCAGTTAAAGCACTATACAACGTTTCCTTGCTACGAACGTCACGTAACAATGAAATATCTTCAGTTAAAGCACTACACAACGTTTC
The DNA here is from genome assembly GCF_000517525.1 of Limulus polyphemus. Classification (NCBI taxonomy): domain Eukaryota; kingdom Metazoa; phylum Arthropoda; class Merostomata; order Xiphosura; family Limulidae; genus Limulus; species Limulus polyphemus. The sequence continues at coordinate 1,821 of NW_013743686.1, forward strand.
CTTGCTACGAACGTCACGTAACAATCTTCAGTTAAAGCAGTACACAACGTTTCCTTGCTACGAACGTCACGTAACAATGAAATATCTTCAGTTAAAGCAGTACATAACGTTTCCTTGCTACGAAGGTCATGTAACAATGAAATATCTCCAGTTAAAGCAGTACACAACGTTTCCCACGGATCACGAGTTCTATAGTTTGTTTGAAGTTAAGCACAAAGCTACACAATGGGCTATCTGTGCTCTGCCCACCACGGGTATCGAAACCCGATTTCTAGAGTTGTAAGTCCGCAGAAATACCGCCGTATCACTGGGGAGCACACGAGTTCTATAACTCAAGGTGTTCTACCACGATTACTGGTGTTACTGAACCCGGTCAACATTACAATAACTTCTAAGCCTACTTCTGGTGAGTGATATCACTCAGATTTTACAGAAAGCTACGTAAGAGATAAGAGACAATATAATGCAGTATGTGAACTCCCTCGGCAGTGAATGGTATATAAACAAGTCGATTATTTTAGATTTAACTCAGTTCAATATTAAAGTGTTTCTTTCTCATTATAACGAATGGCTTTAATCATCGTTAGTGGAAGTAAGTGTCTAACCGCAATAATATAAAAAGATCTTACTATAGCAAACAGTGAATCAAACGACCAATCCCAAAACTTCCACTATGGCAACGACCTTACTATTTCTAACGGGGCCGACCTTGTTCCAAGGGTTCACGGTTCGTGTCTCGTCGCAGCACAAACAAGAAGATTAATTAACTGAATTTAATCATTACTAAGTTTTTGTTTTATATCACTACATATTCTTACAAAGAATGGAAACTAAAAATTAACCCACTGATTCATATAGATACTTAATAAACGTACATATAAACTCTATATTGATTTATTAAGTATCTATATGAATCAGTGGGTTAATTTTTAGTTCCATTAATTAATATAGATAATTAATAGATCAGTATAGAATACGTACATATATCATATGTTTTAGTTTCAAGACAAACTTACTCCCCTGCTCTAAACCAGTAGTACTCACGACGTTCCTAGTCCCCAGCATGGTGTTTTTGTTTCACTATTTGTATAGCAGAATAAACAGTTATACATGGGTAAATTATTTTATTTACATAAAAAATAAACTATACTGAAGAAAGATGATACCGTTTATCAAAACAGGGTGACTATATAAAAAAAAGTCACGGACGTGAGGATTTTCGAAAAGTGGACACTTATAATGAGGAACACACTACTCCTCGAAAGCACTCGGCCTTTGGGTCATTATTTGGACTCTTGCTACTAAACTACAGGATATGAAAGTCAGAGGAAAATTCCTGCTATTCAAATGGCTAATGCTCTGAATGATGCATAATAGCACAATGAAAACAAACATTTGAATCAGTTATTAAGAAAAATCATATTACTCCACAACCGAACATAGTTTCTGTGTGACGTTTCAATAATTTATTCATTATCTTTAAATTATATACAATACACAGCACGTTTCTATTAGCCGGTTAATACATACAATATTCACCACCAGAAAATCAAAGTATTTCATCATCATTAGTTCTTTAAAAATCCCCTTTTTGATTACTTAGTGACTTGCTGTACACTTGGCTCTGGTGGGATGAGCTATTATCTACAACGAATCAAAATCTTGATATCGTGGTCTGTTTCATTTCTGAGAAAAGGGGTGTCCTGTTTATTACAAATTATCATTCCAACGAATCAAAATCTTGATGTCTGTGATGGTCTGTTTAATTTCTGAGAAAAGGGGTGTCCTGTTTATTACAAATTATCATTCCAACGAATCAAAATCTTGATGTCTGTGATGGTCTGTTTAATTTCTGAGAAAAGGGGTGTCCTGTTTCTTACAAATTATTATTCCATTCAGTAAGATAAGAAGAGGTACGACTGATTTAAAATAAACCTAAATCACTGAGGTCAAAGGTTATATTATGCTTCCAGTGCTATCCATCATCAATACAAGATGTCAAAGGGGCTGGTCCATTCTAAGGTAAGATGATGAATCTAATAGGCGATCAGTAGACAGATCCGTATGATCAAAACCAACACTTATGGTCCTAGGTCATCCACGGTCTTAGGTCATCTACACTTAAGAATAAGGTCATTCTACACACAAATCAAGTTTCTCTTTATAGCCGTTCCTAATTTTGACCTACTGACCACAGGATGGATGGCCAGTCCGAAATTCCCGCCACCACAAGGGCTCTGCCAGACTCTCTTAGCTGGAAAAGTGGATTAGCTCTTCTTTTTAACGCGTTCATAGTATCATGGCACGAATCTTGGACCTCCCGATATACAGCCCAGAACGCTTACCATTAGGCCTCGCCCGGACTTTTAATATTAGTAATCAATAACAAACTGGTTTGGACCATTACATTGGTCTTGTAATACCTGAATTACATTATTTTGTAAGATTTCTAGTTTATAATGTATTTTTACCGGTTCCATTTAACCAGTTTTTATGGAAATATATATATATATTTTTGATCAATTCTGAACTTTGAAAATGACATTGAAAATATTTGGACAGATGCCGAGAAAGGTCGAACAGCAACAATTCTTGAGGCTGTTTGCTGAATGTAATAACGACAAGAATTTCTAGGAATTCCTTAATCAATACCCGAAACCTTGTATTCGTTTCTGGAAATATAACAACGGAGTTAACTAATAAATCAACGCAAGGTAAACAAGTACTTACACGATAAAAACCAAAATACTTACTTTTAAGAAACATTAAACATCAAGTAGAAAAACAAATATGGAAGCAGCATAAAATAACTGAAGTAAATCAAGTTGATAGAAGAACAGGTGTTTCATAAAATAACTGAAGTAAATCAACGTTGATAGAAGAACAGGTGTTTCATAAAATAACTGAAGTAAATCACGTTGATAGAAGACGAACAGATGTTTCATAAAATAACTGAAGTAAATCACGTTGACAGAAGACGAACAGATGTTTCATAAAATAACTGAAGTAAATCACGTTGATAGAAGA
>NW_013743687.1:0-1993 GCF_000517525.1 Limulus polyphemus
AAACTTTTAAAGATTTTGCTGGTAGTTTTACTTTTTATAGGCTGGTTGGAATTCATTGGCTTTGTGTTACCCTTGTGAAATAAATATAAAAAATATATTATTATTATATTTGCCCGAAACAAAATTAGTCACATAAAATATACAGTATTCTTATTTAAGAGGGAAACATTTGTGATTAAGTAGTCCAAAGATATTGATACTGCAGTTAGGAATACATAAACCTTCTCTCGTTTTTAAGTATCAGTGGTGTGGTTTATAATATTGTCGCCTAGCAATATTTAATGTAAATATTAATCTGTCCTTGTTATAAATGTAAAATGGTTTGTCCTTTTTAGAACTTAGTTATTAATTTTAAATAATTCCTGCGCTTATGAAGATTTATCAATATCAATTTACGTTCATCTTAAATTTACAACTAACTGCACTTCGTGTACGTAACAACCGAAAATCAAAACCGTTGATCATCTAGTTCACCAGAACTTGTAATACAGGGAGGATATAATAGAAACCACTGAGAAACTAAGTTAAAGTTGATATATCTCAGACTTAAAATAAATTCGTATCTTTTACTTATTATTGAAATAGGAGAATATTTATTTTAAATATCATAAATAATAATGTTGATCAATTAATTCCTTAAAGTCATAGAGTTAAACTTAAAGTAAATTTGAATTTCGTTCAAAACAACAACTTGTCATTCGATAACAGTAGTTTTAAGACTGTTTATTCAAATTAGAATATAAACTCAATATATAAACATTTATTCAAGTATAAGTACAAGAACAATAAAGTATGTCGATCTATATTTTATGTGCCAGTTTAATTAGGTGCATATCACTTTGATGTGAGGAAAGTTCAAACATTAGTGTTTCTCCAATCATTTATCGAGCGTCACTTAGCAGTTAGAATGGATCCACAGTCCGAGTTCCGTTACTGTGGACGCCCCAGTGGCACGGTGGTATGTCTGCGGACTTACAACTCTAGAATCTGGGTATAGATACCCGTGGTGGACAGAGCACAGATAGCCCATTGTGGAGCATTGTGCTTAACTACAAACAAACAAACCGTTACTGTGAATTTACTGTCTAGATTTTCGGGCTGTGAGTGCGTTATGAGAGTGACGGTGAAATCCCATAATTCGATTATAGTAGTTCAAGTATTTGTAGCGAGTGGTGTTGGCTAGCTGTCTTCTCTCTAGTCTATCAATTCAAAATTAAGGACGAGTGCCACAGATAGATTTTGTATTGTTTTGTTGTTGTTGAATTTCATACAAAGTTAGGGTTATCTCCGCTATACATCCATAATTTTGAAGTGAGAGACTAGGCATGGGCTACTTTTTACTGATGAATAGTGAGATTGGTCGTCACAGTATAATAACCATAAGGCTGTAATGACAGTCATGTTCGGTGACGGGATTCGATCTTGCGACTGTATACTTCATCTTCTTCCCCCAGTACTTCAGTGGTAAATCTGAAGGCTTATAACTCTAAAAACTGGGTTTCGTTACTCGTGCAGGGCACAGCACAGATAGCCCATTGTATAGCTTTATGCTTCACAACAAACAAACAAAAGTAAAACTACATTTTTACGTTCATTGCGTAATTTTCAAATATAAATATTACTTAATGGCACGTTAAACTAAATGGTTTGTTAACACTCACGTCATAAATTTCTGATACATTTTTCGTTTTGGCGTCTCTAGCAGTATTTTCTTCATGTTCCTCATGTTTTAAGTTATAATCACCAATTTGTGAATATTTTATATAATCCAGGTTTCCTTCTCTCTCTGGATTTCTATCATGACAACACTGTGATATCATGAGATTCTGTCGTTTCCAAATTATAATACTGAAAAAAAAATTAATTTTGATAAATATGTATATTGCTATGAGCATCAGTAAATAGATATATATATCAAAAGTAACATGAGCTAAGCGACAAATAGCAACAATTTAACGTATTCTGTTAAATGTTAACGTCATTATAATAGTGT
>NW_013743688.1:0-2961 GCF_000517525.1 Limulus polyphemus
CTGATCATTTAATATTCGCGCCCGTTACATATAATTCTTGCTAGATGGCATCACCTCCAAACTTATGATTTACAACATTGACAGTTTTATCGAAGAGGACATTCTTACATAATTTTTCGCAATATAATTAAATGGCAAACACTGGAGCCTTCAGGATCCTTCGAGATACTCATTACGTGTTATCAGCGTTACGTGACTTCCACTGTCGTAACAATATAACAATATTAGCAAAGAAGCGATAGTGTTTGAAAGAGCCTAAACGGAAATCAAAACAGTGCGATATTTTTGATACTTAAAATATTCCAAATTATACGTGTCATTCATTAACTGCAAAATATAGTTTGAAATATTGAAAATGTATAAGTGAAAGGCGAAACTTTTTTTTAATACTTAGATAACACCTCTCCAATAAATATAAGATAAACTTTTCGTGTTTGATAAGCAAAAACAAAGAAACTGTTATTAGATATTACAGTATGAATATTTAAGGCGAAGTATTAATTGCCAACTCCGTTACATATAAAGCAAAACTCTTAGAATTATTAGAATCTCGATGTACTAGGACAGATGACTAAGGATACGTGTATAAATATCTAAGTAAAGCAAAAATGAGTTCTTTAATACATGAATGTTGATGTTATACGTATATAATAGACTGTCTTATGTTGACACAGTTATGCCGATAGAATTAATTTCTCTAGGGCTAAGAGCTACATATTTAGATCACAAATGAAATGTTTTCGTCCACATTTCCTCTACAATAACATTTTTAAAGGATGTGGTGTTTCTAATTCTCGGACGACCCTAGATAACAATGTCAATTGAAGGTAAACGTCGTTCTGCACACATTAACATGCGTTCATTCAGACTCATAAAATTAAATATCTTTCTGTTTACATTCATAATTTCTCAGAGAGAAGCTGAATAACTTATATTAACATAGGAAAAAGACACGAACGACTAATCATGGCAATGTATGAAACTTAATACCACTTGGTACTAGATGACAGAAAAAGAAAACGACCACTTGGTACTAGATGGCAGAATACGAAGACGATAGCTCACCAGTGGTATTGTGGTATGTCTGCGGACTTACATCGCTAGAAACCGGGTTTCGATACCCGTGGTGGTCAGAGCACAAATAGCCTATTGTGTAGCTTTGTGCTTCACCACAAACAAAATAAAAAACGATTTTTAACTTAGAAATCACGTAACTTGTATCGCAATACGTTTACATAAGTATTTCAGCTTATTTTTAAGTATAATATTTCTTAATTGCTTTGCCAGATTATCACTGCAAAAATTCTAACTAGAAATAAAAGTTTTCGAAGTTTCATTTCCGCGTAGGTTTGGAGACGACTTTTTCTCCTAAACAAACTATAAACATTTCACTTATTACAAGACAAAACAGCCTAATATGCTTAATTTTATAACCCAAATGACTGGGCATGGCTTAGTGATTAGCGTGTGAATCTGAGAATTCTTTGCTTGTGTTCCATTGCCGCATAAACGCGCTCCGCACTTTGGAATCGTAGGTGCGCTATAAGATTTACGATTAAATCCCATGGTCAGCTTAAGAGCTAGCGTTGGATGCTGTTGACAAGCTGTCTTTCCTCTAATCTATCAGTTCAAAACTACGGAAGGCCATGTGCAGTTGGCCGTTATGAAAATTTGCGCGAATACTTTAAAACAAACTGTTAAACAAATATAACTCTAAGACTGAACTTCATGTAAATTATATGCTGACTCTAAAATCAACAAAAATGGTATAATATATTCTTTTGAACACTGGAAATGTGCCATAACATTTAATAAATTTTTAGGTTGGTTTAACTTCAAACTTTTTGTTTGTTTGTTTGTAATTAAGCACAAAGCTACACAAGGGGCTACCTGTGCTCTGCTCATCACGGGTATCGAAACTCTGATTCTAGCGTTGTAAGACCGCAGACATACTGCTGTGCCACTGGAGGGGCGACTTCAAACAGACTCTTATTGCTTGATATTATTCACTTACTTTCCAAAGAAAATACAGTTCGATAACAAAACATCTGACTTATATCATTATCGAACACCACAAGGCTTGCTTTAAACTGGAAATTGATTAGATTTGAATACGCAAATAGTTGGTTAGTTCACATACTCTAATTGAACAATACAATAAGAACAGAAATGTGCTCGAGCGAAACTAATTTCGACTTTTGATTTAACAAAAGCCAACAGAAAAGTATCAGCTATGAAACAATAAAATACGAAGTATATAATCCTTCCAAGTGTTGGTGATAACGTTTTTCATATTGGATGTATATTCTATAAATAGGAAAAAAAAATAAGATTTTAACGGATAGTAAGGATGGTTATTTGTAGAATTGCTATAAGAAGTATCCAAAACAAAATATATGATGCAATAAAAAGTACACAAACATGTAAAGTAATGCTAGTGGAAAATCGTTTTAAAATATATCCAACTAATATCACTTTACTCGTTTGTATTTATTTTGTTTTGGATACGTCTTATCGCAATTCTACGAATAACCAATGATCCCTACTTTCCCGTAAACTTTTACTTTTTTACCTGTTTATTTGTTTTTTTATATGTCCATGAAATGGACACAACATTTATAAATTTTCAGTATAACAATATCCCCGATAGCTATAACTTTTATAAGAATTGAAACCACAATCACCACTTTATAAAATTTAATCCTTACTTTGGCTTACAGATAAGTGTATAAAACTGTCAAAGTAGGGATTAAATTTTATGAATGTGGGTTTGTGGTTTTAATTCTTGTTTCATTATTTTTTGTAGGAGGATTCCTACTTAATTTAAAAATTCATAGTTTTTTTAATACTCTTGTTTGTTTACTTTTTATGTTATACGAGTATAAAATATATACTTTACCTTTAGAAACTGTAGCGTGTCTAGCCATCGATATGTAGCGCCATCCGTTGGGTTGAAAAGTT
>NW_013743689.1:0-3037 GCF_000517525.1 Limulus polyphemus
GGATAAGTGTATGTCTATATCTTGTGTTAGATATGTATGTCTATATCTTGTGTTAGATATGGATGTCGATACTTTGTGTTAGATATGGCTAAGTGTACGTCGATAGCGTGTGTTAGATATGGCTGATGTTATTTATTTTCCAACAAGAATAGTAAGTTAGTTTTACCCTACCCTTCCGTTAAAGGTACTTTCATGAACGTTTTTAAATATATTTTATCTAAAGTAAATTATTTCACATTGTTAGCCTAGTTTATTGATTCAGGACTAACTTAAATCTACCGAACCAAATATAATTTTTATCTCAGTCTGGTAGCCGATTGGTAGTTCATACTTGAACATATTAATCTTTTACCACAGTGTTGGTTGGAATATTGAATATATCTACTTATATTTTATATTATTTATAGTCTAATTTTATGTTTATTCTTTTATTATAATGATTATTCTGCACTGTTAGCTTAGTATATGGATTTAAGGTGAAAACAAGCCTCATGGGCTGGCCGAATCTCATGAGATATTATTGGGTTTACGGCCGAAAATATCGTTAACAGAGAGCGAGGATACCCAACTAATGAAACAATGAATTCTAATCTTTATAAGTAATACAATTCGATCATTATATTTGATTACTATACTCATTATTAGGGATGTATTTTGAGTCCTATTTAGGTAGCCTGCTTTGATAAGAAGTTAATATTAATCACAAGTGTTTAGTGAATACTGATGAGCCGCTGTCGGCACTAGATATTACATAAAACTGTCTAATGGAATTGGGTGTTCCATATAAATCCACTGAAATATTTACGTCACAAATATATCATTATACAGGATCCATTTACAAACTCTCCAAAACCCTTGTTTGTGTTCTGTACACGTGCTTGCACCCTGTATATACTCTGGACTAAAATAAACATTGTGTACGAAAGTAACGAGTTCTATAAAATCTGATGAGGAAGGTTGGCAGCTCGATATGCTCGCATTAAGTACAACATATTTAGCATTTCGTTGCTCCATTTAAGAGATATTGAGTTCCTTATGTTTTTCTACTAGCACCCCTGCTGACGACTTAATGAGCAAACATTTCTGGATAGGCTTAGTGTAAGGTACTTGTGTTAAGGAGTTTCAAGAATGTTAAACTAGACAGCTAAAAGACGAAATAGATCACTTTATAAATTGTATATTTTTGATGCCTTAGTGGAATGGCAGGAAAGTAATTAGCATATCCTGAATTCGTATAAAGTTTAGTTTATTTTTGTTGTTAACAAAACAGAAGTGAGAGATTTCTTATTGCTGGATGGACGATAATGATTTTATCAACTTTAATGCACATCTAACGATTGAAGATAATATTTTATAAGCAGTTTTAAAGCGTTGCGATAAACTAATAAAAATACAGGCTTCGATTAATTTTACGATATCTTTTGGTAACAAAATTTGAACACTTTATGTGATTTTCGACAAGTTAGACGTGATGTAAAATAACCTCACGTGGGGATGTTCTGACGTGATGTAAAATAACCTCACGAGGGGATGTTCTGACGTGATGTAAAATAACCTCACGAAGGGATGTTCTGACGTGATGTAAAATAACCTCACGAGGGGATGTTCTTACAAACTTTGGAAAAAAGTAACTCGTCAAAATGTAAAATAACCTCACGAGGGGATGTTCTTATAAACTTTGAAAAAAAGTAACTCGTCAAAATGTAAAATAACCTCACGAGGGGATGTTCTTATAAACTTTGGAAAAAAGTAACTCGTCAAAATGTAAAATAACCTCACGAGGGGATGTTCTGACGTGATGTAAAATAACCTCACGAGGGGATGTTCTTACAAACTTTGGAAAAAATAACTCGTCAAATTATACATTTCCTGGTTTCAGCGATTTTTTGGGGGTTATATTTCTGTAACCAGTAATTCGGAATTTCGATATAGCAGACGAGAGATGGATAAATTCCCGATATTCTTTTTTTTTTACTGCTGCCCTCTAGTGGCAGGTAAGCTGCTAAAATGCATATTAAAGCTTTAATGCTAAGTTTTTACATATTTTGTGAATTAGTCGACCCAGCTTTATAAATAGTGCTTTGAATTTTGGGAAAATTGCTGTTTTTGTCAGCGATCACTTGTGAGAAGAATATGAACGATTTACTTTGGTAGCCTAATTACGACATTCATCTGTTCATAGTGCTTACAGTAATCTTAATAAAACACCTGCGCAATTGGAATAGAATTAATGACCATATAGTTTATACTTGCTTACTTTACCAGGGATCATCTTGAAAATAATGTAATAATAAAACAGTTTACATACCTTGTACTTGAAATTGAAATTCTACAAAAGAATTTAAAGTACGTTGTTTTAAAGAAGCACAACAAATAATGTGGCTGAGATAAAAAAGCTGGTTTCTTGTTGCACTTTGTACATTTATTCACTGCCAATAACAGTTTCGATTCTGATCAATTGTGGGAGTTATTTTAAAATTTAATTGTAAGAATAATTTGCAAGTGTATCATGTAAATATGATTCTTCTGCTCTGAGTTTCAAACAATATTACCTTTTCTGATTATTAACTAATAAATTTCCAAAACAGCAAGGGGGTTGTTACGAACGATAAAATATATTTGGTGCCTGAACATATTTGGAAAGACGCGGTTTTTGTGTGCGTGGTATCAGTTTTTCACAGGTAATATTTTCAATGTGTAAAGAACAAAGAAAGAAAGTGAGAAATAAGAATTGAAATTTAAACAATATTAATTAGTATATTGTTATAGAAATACAGCAATATTAATTAGTATATTGTTATAGAAATACAACAATATTAATTAGTATATTGTTATAGAAATACAGCAATATTAATTAGTATATTGTTATAGAAATACATCAATATTAATTAGTATATTGTTATAGAAATACAGCAATATTAATTAGTATATTGTTATAGAAATACAACAATATTAATTAGTATATTGTTATAGAAATACAGCAATATTAATTAGTATATTGTTATAGAAATACAACAATATTAATTAGTATATTGTT
>NW_013743690.1:0-5577 GCF_000517525.1 Limulus polyphemus
GATGTGGCAACGTGGACTGCAATGACATTTTAAAGTAATTAACCTCAATGAATGGTAATAGCAAAGTGGACTGTAATGATATGTTGTTATAATATACGTAACCTCAAGAACTAGATAAGATATTGTGGACTGTAATGTCATGTTAATATAATATACTTACCTTCAAGAACTGGATCTGGCAACGTGGACTGCAATGAAATTTTGAAATAATTAACCTCAATGAGTAGATATAGCAAACTGAACTGTTATGACATGTTATTCTAATATACATAACCTCAATAACTAAATGTGTCAACATGGACGGTAATGACATGTTAATAAAATATACTTAACTTCAATAACTAGATTAGGAACGAGGGTTGTAATGACATTTTGATATAATATACTTGACCTCAATAACTAGATGTGACAACGTGGACTATAATGACATATTATTATAATATACTTAACTTCGGTAACTAGATGTGGCAAATTGGACTGTAATGATATGTTAATATAACATGCTTAACCTCAATAACTAGCTGTGGCAACGTGGACTGTATTGACATGTTAATATAAAATACCTAACCTCAAAAACTAGATTAGGCAAAGAGGGTTGTAATGACATTTTAATATGATATACATACCCTCAATAACTAGATGTGGCAATGTGAACTGTAATGACATGTTAATATAATACACTTGACCTCAATAACTAGATGTGACAAAGTGGACTGTAATGACATGTTATTATAATATAGTTAACCTCAATAACTAGATGTGGTATCGTAAACTGTAATGACATTCAAGCACCAAAACTGTTTTAATATAATATACTCAAACTCAATTACCAGATATGATATTGTGGACTGTAATGTCATTTTAATATTACATACTTAACCTCAATAACTAGATGTGTCTACTTGGACAGTGATGACATGTTAATATAATATACTTAACGACAATAACTAGATCAGACAATGTGAACTATAATGACATGTTAATATAATATACTTACCCTCAATAACTAGATCTGACTATGTGAACTATAATTACATGTTAATATAATACACTTGATCTCAATAACTAGATGTGACAACGTCGAATGTAATGACATGTTAGTATAATATACTTAACTTCGGTAATAGATGTGGAAACTTGGACTGTAATGACATGTTAATATAATATAACTAACCTCAATAACTAGATGTGGTATCGTGAACTGTAATGACATGTTATTATAATATACTTAACTTCGTTAACTATATGTGGTAAAGTGGAATGTAATGACATGCTAATATAATATACTCAAACTCAATAACCAGATATGATATTGTGGACTGTAATGTCATTTTAATATTACATACTTAACCTCCATAACTAGATGTGTCAACGTGGACGGTAATGACATGTTGATATAATATACTTAATCACAATAACTAGATGTGGCAACTTGGACTGTAATGACATGTTAATATAATATACTTAACCTCAATAACTAGATTAGACAACGAGGGTTGTAATGACATTTTAATATGATACACTTACCCTCAATAACTAGATGTGGCAATGTGAACTATAATGACATGTTAATATAATATACCTGAACTCAATAACTAGATGTGACAACGTGGACTGTAATGGCATGTTATTATAATATACTTAACTTCGGTAACTAGATGTGGCAATTTGGACTGTAATGACATGTTATTATAATATACTTAACTTCGGTAACTAGATGTGGAAACTTGGACTGTTATGACATGTTAATATAAAATACCTAACCTCAATAACTAGATGTGGTATCGCGAACTGTAATAACAAGTTCAAGCACCAAAACTGTTTTAATATAATATACTCAAACTCAATAACTAGATATGATATTGTGGACTGTAATGTCATGTTAATATAATAACTTAACCTCAAGAACTGGATGTGGCAACGTTGACTGCAATGTCATTTTAAAGTAATTAACCTCAATACGTAGATACAGCAAAGTGGTCTGTAATAAAATGATTTACAATATATACTTAACCTTCTTAACTAGATGTGTCAACGTGGACTGTGATGGCATGTTAATATAATATACTTAACCTCAATAACTAGCTGTGGCAATGTGGCCTGTATTGATATGTTAATATAAAATACCTAACCTCAATAACTAGATTAGGCAACGAGGGTTGCAATGACATTTTAATAAGATATACATACCCTCAATAACTAGATGTGGCAATGTGAACTGTAATGACATGTTAATATAATATACTTGACCTCAATAACTAGATGTGACTACGTGGACTTTTATGACATGTTAATATAATATACTTGACCTCAATAACTAGATGTGACAACGTAGACTGTAATGACATGTTATTATAATATAGTTAACCTCAATAACTTGATGTGGTAACGTGGACTGTAATGACATATAAATATAATATAGTTGCTCTCAATAACTATATGTGGCAATGTGGACTGTAATGACATCTTAATATAATATACTTAACGTCAATAACTAGATTTGGTAACGTGGACGGTAATGACATGTTAATATAATATACTTAACCACAATAACTAGATGTGGCAAATTGGACTGTAATGACGTGTTAGTGTAATATACATACCCTCAATAACTAGATGTGGTAACGTGGACTGTAATGACATATAAATATAATATACTTGCTCTCAATAACTAGATGTGGCAATGTGGACTGTAATGACATGTTATTATAATATACTTAACTTCGGTAATTAGATGTGGAAACTTGGACTGTAATGACATGTTAATATAATATACTTGACCTCAATAACTAGATTAGGCAACGAGGATTGTAATGACATTTTAATATGATATACTTACCTTCAATAACTAGATGTGGCTATGTGAACTATAACGATAGGTTAATATAATATACTTGAACTCAATAACTAGATGTGACAACGTCGAATGTAATGACATGTTATTATAATATACTTAACTTCGGTAACTAGATGTGGCAATTTGGACTGTAATGACATGTTCAAGCTCCAAAATTGTTTTAATATAATATATTAACCTCACTAACTAGATGTGGCAATGTGGACTGTAATGACATACTAATATAATATACTTCACCTCAATAACTAGATGTGGCAACGTGAAGTGCAATGACTTGTTATTACAATATACTTAACCTCAATAACTAGATGTGGCATTATGGATTGTAATGACAAGTTCAAGCTCCAAAATTGTTTTAATATAATATATTAACCTCACTAACTAGATGTGGCAATGTGGACTGTAATGACATACTAATATAATATACATAACCTCAATAACTTAAATTACATTTTAATATAATATACTTAAACTCAGTACCTAGATGTGGAAACGTGGACTGTAATGACATGTTAATATAATATACTTACCAACAATAAGTAGATGTGGCAACGTGGACTGCAATGACATTTTAAAATAATTAACCTCACTACGTAGATATAGCAACGTGGACTGTAATGACATCTTATTATAATATACTCAACCTCAATAACTAGACATTGACATTGTGGACTGTAATGACATGTTAATATAATATACTTAACCTCAATGACTAGATGTTGTAACGTGGACTGGAATGACATGTGAATATAAAATACTTAACCTCAAAAACTAGATGTGGCAGCATAGAACGTTAATAACGTTTTAATATAATATACTTAACCTCAATAACTAGATGTGGCAACGTGCACTGTAATGACATGTTACTATAAATATCCTAAATAACTAAATATGTCAACGCGGACTGTAATGATATGTTAATATAACGTAGTTTGCCTGAATAACTAGATGTGGCAACGTGGATTGTAAGGACATGATAATATAATTACCCTCAATAACTAGATATGGCGACGTGGACTGTAATGACATGTTATTATATTATCTGAACTTCAATAACCAGATGTTGCAACGTGGACTGTAATGACATTTTAAAATAATTTATTTAACCTCAAAAACTAGTTCTTGCATAGTGGATATTAATGACATGTTAATATAATTAGCCTCACTAACTAGATATGGCAACGTGGAGTGTAATGACATGTTAATATGATATACTTCACCTCAATAACTATATGTGGTAAGTGGACTGTAACGACATGTTAATATAATATACTTAAACTCAATAAGTAGATGTGGCAGCGTTGTCTGTAATGACATGTTACGATAATATAATTAACCTCGGTAAAAAGATGTGGCAACATGGACTGTAATGATATGTTAATATAATATATTTAACCTCAATAATTAGATGTCGCAACGTGGACTGCAATGACATTTTAAAATAATTTACTTAACCTGAAAAACTAGTTCTTGCATAGTGGATATTAATGACATGTTAATATAATTAGCCTCACTAACTAGATATGGCAACGTGGAGTGTAATGACAAGTTAATATAATATGCTTGACTTCAATAACTAGATTTGGCAATATCTACTTTAATGACCTGTGAAAGCTACAAAATACTTTTAATATGATATACTTAACCTCAATAACTAGATGTGGCAACGTGGACTGTAATGACATGTTAATATGATATACTTCACCTTAATAACGAGATGTCGCAACGTGGACTGTAATGACAGGTTAATATAATATACTTAACCTCAATAACTAGATGAGGCAACGTGTACTGGAATGACATGTTACTATAATACACACAACCTCAATAACTAGATGTAGAAACGTGGACTGTAATAGCATGTTAATATAACATACTTAATATCAATAACTAGATGTGGCAATGTAAATTATAATGACATGTTAATATAATTAGCTGCAATAACCAGATGTGGCAACTTGGACTGTTATGACATGTTTATATAAAATGCTTAACCTCAATAACTAGATGTGGCAATATCTACTGAAATGACTTGTTGAAGCACCAAAATTTTTTAACATAATATACTTAACCTTAATAACTAGATGTGGCAACGTGGACTGTAATGACACGTTATTATAATATTCTTAACTTCCACAACTAGATGTGTTAAAATGGACTGTAATAACATGTTAATGTAATATACTTAACTTCAATAACTAGATGTGGCAATGTGGAATGTTATGACATGTTTATATAATATATTTAACCTCAATAACTAGATGTGGCAACGTGAACTGTAATGACATTTTAATATAATATACTTAACCTTAATAACTAGATGTGGCAAGATGGACTGTTATGACATGTTCAAGATCCAAAATTGTTTTAATATGATATACTTCACCTCAATAACTAGATGTGGTAACGTTGACTGTAATGACATGTTATTATGATAAACTTAAACTCAATTACTAGATGTTGTAAAGTGGATTGTAATGATATACTAATATAATATACTTAACCTCAATAACTAGAAGTGGCAACGGTGCCTGTAATGACATGTTACTATAATACACTTAACCTAAGTACCTAGATGTGGAAACGTGGAATGTAATGACATGTTAATATAATTTACTTAACCTCAATAACTAGATTTGGTAACGTTTACTTTAATGACATTTTATATAATATACTTAACCTCAATAACTAGATTTGGTAACGTGGACTTTAATAACATG
>NW_013743691.1:0-2642 GCF_000517525.1 Limulus polyphemus
AACTGTATGCAAACGTTATAAATACAAATCCATAGTCCAGCCCCACTAGACAATGGGCCGCGCTCGATCTCTACCTGGCGCGCGCCAATCGGTATTTGATTTGAATAACAATATTCTCGTCACTATGAGAGAGAATAAGAAATAAAGTACAACCGCACGGACTTCAGAACCAACTAGTTATCTTCAAATGGCCTAAACATGTAATGCACCTTTCTGGATAACGCAGAAAGGTGTATGTCTTTAATGTGAACGTTCCAAAAAAAGATAACTAATCAGATATTTTCCACAAAGCAAACAGTGATAAAACATGTTGTCCCTCATTTACCACAGTGAACGTATACTTATATGAGATTTGAAAAATACATAGCATTGATGCTAATAATTTGTCTTCCCAAATTATTGAGCAAACTGTTTAAAATATTAAAAATGAACATGAAGTCCAGTCTATCATTCGATTCAACACTTGCCATTGAGTTATACCAAAGTCAGGGAATTCCACCCACTATTCGGTCAGACAAGAGTAGCCCAAGGGTCGGCGGCGGGTGCTGTTGGTTAGCTACTTTCCCTCCAATGATAGATTGAACTTTATATTTATTATTGATAAAATATATTCAAAACACCCACAAGTCAGATGATAAAAGTATAAAAACTTGTAAAAAGGTAATGCATACCGAATTGAATTATCCAATTTTTAAAAGGTTTATTGTTTGCATGATGTATAACGAAGGTCGTATTTTATTAAGTTATACGTCTTAGCAGGACAGGATATTCGGAAAGCATTATTATAAGTCAAAATTGTGAGTACTCTAATGCAGTCAGAA
Source organism: Limulus polyphemus (assembly GCF_000517525.1). NCBI lineage: Eukaryota > Metazoa > Arthropoda > Merostomata > Xiphosura > Limulidae > Limulus > Limulus polyphemus. The sequence continues at coordinate 822 of NW_013743691.1, forward strand.
ATATAGTAAGATATGTGTTTTTAAAACTTGTTTTAATGCTAGTGGTTTTTTGCTGCTTAATTTAAAAGAAGTTCAGCTGTGTGTTTTCTCTCGGTAGAATATGCGTATTCAGTTTAGTACCAATTTAAGTATAGTCTAAAAGTTAGTGCTGGATATATTTTATTTATTTAAAATTTACTCACGGAAATGAAGATTAAGTTTTGAATGTGACATCTCTACCCTGGCGATGAGGTCACACCTCTGACATATTTTGGCAGGGTTCCAGCAGAACAATACATAGGACTACACCACTTCTCAACAGCACCTGCCAACTGTAAGGTAGTGAAAGTAGTTAAAAGTTATAACGTTTCCAAAACTGCGGAGCGTATTTAGCAGCATCTCATGACTCGAACCTTGGACCTCCAGGTTCCATAAACCCTTATGCCACACCCAGCCCAGTATGTATGAGCCACTGTAAATAAAAATAAGTCCGATAATGTGGGTATACATTTAGTTTGATAAAAACGGCTCGTACGCTCACATGCCACAAGAATTTGTACACCTCATTTGGTTGTGCAAGTGAACAGCTTCTTATACTTGTAAAATATTTGTACAGAAACTATTTGTTATAATGAAACCAACTCATACAGCGTATTTCAGTGAACACGTTACAAACCCTATGTATTCATAAGTGTACGTATATGAGTGTTTTAAAACGTATAAACAATTGTTTATACACTGACAATCAGATCATATACACGTAACATATATATAAATTCATACAGCTAAGTACTGAAAAGTACCTGTGTATGTCCGTATGTTTCGACTCTCAGTAAACAATGTTATCGTTTAGCCCACTTGTCTGCCTAACACACACACAAAATGTTTCTGCCTTAACAAGTAAAGAAAACAACGCGCGCTTTCATTTTCTCCACAGTCTATGATAACCATACTAGATAGCAAAACACTTACATGTATATCTGTTATTTTTGATGTTATATGAAGTTATTCGTACTGGTTCTGGCACGGAGAGATATCTTCCTGTGAAAAATGAGAAAAATAGGCAACAATAAAAGCGTATAACACATGTTTATGAATTACTTATCATAAACGATGTTACGTATTAGAATTTCAAATAGCCTGAAATTGAGTTAACTGATAAATTAAAATTTAGTAGTTAAATTATACTTTGGATTTAGTAGTTAAGTAAAAGCCGATGTATAGTCAGTTTATGATATTTGCCAACAAGATTGACACACACAGTTTTCTTTCTTAACACAAATACCTTTTAATATACACACAACAGTACAATTTACAGTAACAGTTGTTACAAATAGCTATTACAAACAATGATTTATAAACAAAAGTTCACAAACTTATAAGCAATATAAAATATTCTTTCTAGTCTGGAACTTCCTTGATATCTTATCGAGGGTTCACGACGAGCGAGTTGATTACGAGTTGATATAGGTACAATTCACGTATTAGGGAACTGTAGTTCTCCCTGATCACACGCCGATTACAGGTCGAGTTTCACCGATGACGTTAGGTAATGTTTTCGTAAAAATACTAATGTCTGATGAAAATCCATTAAAGTTAAATGATTTGTAATATTCGAACTTTGTAAAAGTTCCTGGTCAAATGTCTGAAGTTTTCCAATTGATAAGCGTTATAATAATCACAGTTATAGTTTCCAAAGTTTATAGCATGCTGACTGTAGCGAAATAATAACAGATACTCTCTTTTTGGCGCGTCGCGTTGGTTATATTTATAGCCGTGTGGAGGCGTTCTAGAAAATTCAGATTACGTAACAATACCAATTAAAGCGTTTACGTATACCCA
>NW_013743692.1:0-3615 GCF_000517525.1 Limulus polyphemus
GTATCCTTACTATTAATGACCTCATTATACTGACACCATGAATCCTGCCCAGTTTAAGTACATATACCTTACAAAGAAGAGGCGTAGTGTTCTCAGATCTTCAGCTTCTCTACCTTCTGCTGCGATTCAGGTTACGGGAAGTTAAGTCCAAAGACCAGCAAAGTTGCTATAATTAATTAGATCAAGAGATTTGAAATATTATGATTATTATTTATATAATCATTACCAACATTAACATCTATAAGTCACCGCTATGAGAAACTGGTGTCGGTCTCATAATTAAAATTTTACATTGATGTGAATAACTAAGATGCAAATTAAAAATTTACAGATTAACTAAATGATAGGATGAATAATAAACAAATCGAAAACAAAATATAATTAAACTTCCTACCTCGCAGTCTTTCCCCTTTAGAAGAAGTGATTACATTATTCATTTTAAAATTAAGTCCTTACTTGTAACGTTATACTGACATCCTACACGGTTTAACCAGAGATACAGTACAAGGAGAAACCACTTTCTTACAAATTCGACTATCTTTCGGTTCTAGTTCAGCTTAACGAAGTTACAGCTCTAAGACCAGTTAATTTATAACAGTTAAATAACAAATCTTGTACATATTCTTTACCAATATTAATATCTGTACGTCACTAATAGGGGGAAACCGATGTCAGTCTCATAATTCATACAAATTAAAAATTGATGAGATTAGCTAGAAGGTGAGTTAGCGTTGAAGTGTAAATAAAAATCCAGAGGTTAACTAAACGATAGAATGAATAAACGAACGGTAAAGAAATCCATAACAAAATAACAAAAGAATATGCTGTCTCACATTCATTCCGCTTTAAACAAAGAAAGTGATAATATTAAATCACTGCTTATAAATTCCCAATTTTCGTATCCTTATTTTTAAGACCCTCGTTATACTGACATCATGAATCCCTCACAGTTAAGTACATATACTTGGACAAATTGTCTATGTTCTTAAGTCTAAAGATTGATTTTTAATTTCCTGCTCTGGTTCACCATACAGGGAGTACTTGAGTTTGAATACCATCTAGGTTGGGCAGATGACATAAATGACTCGTTAAGTCGAAGGATGAGATGTGGATACGTCTAAAGAAGTTCATCTCATTGGAGCTGGGGGAGGGGAGGCACTCTTCAAGCTTTTTGACGCCACTTTTTTCTACAACGACATAGAACGATGAGCATTTTCTGGTATAGAAATAATTATCTTTTCTTCAATTTAAACAAGTAAAATTGTTCTACCATTAAACAGATTTTTTTAATATAAAAAAATGGAGTAACATAAATAAATTTAAACAGTCCATTGTTCTTAGAATAAATTTTAGAATAAGTGCAAAAGGTAGAGAAGCTGAAGATCTGAGAACACTAAGTACATATACCTTAGAAAGAAAAAGCGTAAACTGGTCAGGATTCGTGGTGTCCGTATAATGATGTCCTTAAAAGTAAGGATACGAAAATTGGGAATTTATAAACGGTGATTAATGTAATCCCTTTCTTTTTTCGATAGGGGGAAAGGAATGCGAGGTAGCAAATTCTATTTTTTATTTCGTTATGGTTTTGTTTTCAGTTCTTTTATTATTCTTTCTATTGTTTAGTTAACCTATACAATTTTAGTTTTACGTTTAAACGCTACTTCGCATTCTACTTAACTACGTCATTTGAAGTTTCTAAATGTTGACTGACACCAGTTTCCTGTATCAGTAACTTGCAAATATTAATGTTTCAAAATAGTATGTAAATATTAATATCAATTTTTAATATTTTCAATAAGTTGTGTCACGAGATAGTAATTGTTATTACTTATTGACAACTTTATAAACTGTAGTTTTGTACATATTGTATTTTATAATTCCTTTTATTTATAGAAACATTAATCCTAATGTTTGTAATACATTTTTCTTTGCTAGTAGAAAGTTCTGGCAATGGGGATATCCATAAACTACATCTAAACTAAACAATTAGTTTCATAAGTGGTCAAAAAAGGAGTTCTTGGAAACAACTACAAATACCCAACATCTGCAACCGTAGAAGAACGAACAGAACTATTTACAGATATTAAACAGACAATATTCAAAGTTGAAATACACCGAAAGCTACAGCGAGAGGCTTACAACCGTTAGTATCTTTCGGACACAATTAATAGTAGTTAATTTACTAATGCTGTTATTAAGAATATATTAATTATCTTCTGTATTAAACTTTCCGATTCAGGTTACTGGAAGTTAAGTCCAAAGACCAGCTAAGCTACAATGAGTATGTAAATAATGATCACATGATTTTAAATCTATTGATCTAAATAGTTTCTTAAAATTGATGTGAATAACTAGACTGAGAATTAACGTTTACAAGTAAAACTAAGTAGTCACAGCTTAACTAAATGAGAGAATTAATAATAAATGAACGGTAAAAACATCTATAAGTAAATAAAAATTAAACTTTTTACCTCACACTCCTTCCTCCTTAAAAAAGGGGGATTACATTAATTGTTTAAAATTCTAAATTTTAGTATCTTTACTTTTAACGCCCTCATTATATTGACATCGTCAATCCTTAACAATTTAAATACAAATACCTTTCAAGGCGAAATCATTCCCTTTTCTTCTATATTCGGCTTTAGCTTCCGGCTCTAGTTCAGTTCAACGTAAGTTGTTGGGTTCCAAGACCAGCTAATCTGTGATAATTAACTAAACTACTCACATCAAGAGATCAGAATTCATGTGATAATCATGTGCACACTTTCCCAACATTAATATCTGTACGTCAACCCCTATGGAAAATTAGCTTCAATCTGATAATTTATACAAGTTTAAAAATTTATGTGACTAACTAGAATGCGAGTTAGCGTTTAAATGTAAATTAAAAAGACAGATTAACTGAACGATAGAAGAAATAATTCAATGGTAAACAAAAGCATAACAAAATAAAAACAGAGTTTGCTATCTCACACTCCTTTTCGTAAACCAAAGTGATTACATTAATCACTCCTAAATTCCCAATTTTCGTATCCTTACTCTTAACGACCTCATTATACTGACATCATGAATCTTGCCCAGTTTAAGTACATATACCTTACATTGAAATTTCGTTCATGTTCTTCTATCTTCAGCTTCTCTACCTTCCGGCTCAGATTACGGGAAATCCTCGAGTCCAAATACAACCTAAGCTGCAATAATTAAATGACTAGTTAGAACAGATTAATTCATGTAATCATTATTTACTAATGTTAAATATCTGTACGTCACCGATATGGGAAACTGGTGTCAGTCTGATAACTGGTAAAATCTAAAAGTTGATGCTATTACCTAGGAAGTGAGTTAGCGTTTAAGTGTAAACTGAAAATTGACAGATAAACTAAACGATAGAAAGAATAAGTTAACTAAACAAAACCATAACAAAATAAAATAGTTTGCTGCCTCACACTCCTTTCGAAAACCGAAGTGATTACATTAATCACTCTTAAATTCCCAATTTTCGTATCGTTACTTTTAACACCCTCATTATACCGACACCAAGAATCCTTTACAGTTTCAGTACAGATACCTTGCAAAAAGAAATAATTCATGAATCTTCATCTTCTCTACTTTCCT
>NW_013743693.1:0-2638 GCF_000517525.1 Limulus polyphemus
CACAATGGGACCAGTTGAAGCTTGAAGATGGTATTCTTCTCCAGAGATGGGAGACTGCAGATGTGAAAGTGACGACCTGGCAAACGGTTATATCGAGAAAGTTACGGAAAGCTGTGCTGCGTCAATCCCATGATAGTTTAACAGGATGGCATCTAGGAGTTAAGAAGACATTGAGTCACCTACAGCAGAGATTGTACTGGATAGGTATGAGGCAAGGTGTGGAAGAATGATGCAGGACATGCAGTACATGTTGTGCTAAAAGGGGACCCAAGCATAAGGGACATGCTCCTATGAAGTTAAATCAAGTTGGCGCACCAATGGAAAGAGTAGCTGTTGACATTGCTTGTCCTTTGCCTCAAACTCATGCTGGAAACAAGTACATTTTTGTGATGATGGATTATTTCACCAAGTCGTCTGAGGCATATGCAATACCAAATCAGGAAGCTACAACTGTAGCTTCGGCTATCAGTGATTTCTTCTTCAGGTTTGGTATGCTATACGAACTGCATTCAGATAAAGGCCGTCACTTTGAATCAGCTGTGTTCCATGAATGATGCAAGTTGTTTGGCATACGAAAGACCAGGACAACGCCACGTCACCCACATGGAAATGTTCAATTGGACACTTGGACAGGAATTGGCAAAGTTTTGTAATAGCCACCAAGATGACTGGGATGTCTTACTCCCTCCACTGTTGCTGGCCTATAGAACAATAGAGTTTGAAGCCACTAGAGAAAAAGCCACTGTTGAAGATGAAACTCTACCCAGTTTTGAGAAGGAAAACAGTGAAGCCGTTAATGAAGTTAATACCACTGATGTGACTGTTACCGATAATAGGACATTTCCTGATGGAGTAGCTGAACCCCACGTGAAGCAGAAACCAATGAGACAGAGACCATTATGGAAGAAGATACGTCCTGTAAAATTAAGAGACTTTGTTGTATTTTTATTTTGTGTTGTAAATCCTGTACATTTAATCATATTGCTGTTAATTATCTATTGATTTAATGTACGTGGCTATTGTTCGGAAAAAACAATACTAAGGAATGGGCAGTGTTACGATAGGAGAAGATAGGCAACGCTGGAAGCATGGCGTTGGAGGTTCTAGAAGGATCATGTTTTTCCTGGCAACTCTAGTTTGTTCCAGGCGCCCTCTTTTTTAGCATATTTGGACGGCAAATAAAGCCAGCAAAAAGATAGAATTGCATAGATATGCTGATAGATTGAAGATAGAGGTAATTGAGTCAAGCTTACAACAGTAGGCACCGTAAGTAAAGTGTGTGTGAATCACTGTGATTTATAGTATGTGTTATAACTGTTGTTAAGTTTAAAGTGACTGTGGAAATTCTGTGTATTACAAAGCTGTATCGAGAAAGAATAAACTAGTTTCAGTTAAGAAAGGACTTGTATCGCTGAAGTTCCTCGGAAATAATTTATACCGGAAATAAACAAAGACGTTACAAATTTGTTAAAGAAGGAGGAAGTAATATGTTATGGCGACAGAGACTTGACTTTCAGTTATATTTATCAGATTATTTATAAAAACCTAGAAATAAACGAACAATCCCACAACATCTGTGTGAGAAGAGGTATTATTTTGGTGAAAATGTTTGTTTGTTAGAAGTTAAGCACAAAGCTACACAATGGGCTATCTTTGCTCTGCCCACCACGGGTATCGAAATCAGGTTTTTAGCGTTGTAAGTCCGCAGACATACCGCTGTGCCACTGGGGGCTGGTGAAAATGAAATAGAACTTTGACTAAATAAATTTTCAACTTTAAAGATAATCACAACGGCGCGTAGAAAGACAGGAAACTTGCTAGGCATGATAAAACAATTGAAAAAAGAACAAACATAAAGAGACAGAACAGTTAATGAAGAACAAGAATAAATGTGTAGAAATATATTAGAAAAACAGTAAGAGCAATAAAGAAAAATTTAGATAAAATTTCGAAAAATTACAGAAAATTAAAAAAGGACCAGGAAGAGATAGAAAAATAAAATTTACAGATGAGAAACAAGAGTGTGACTGGAATTTAGAAGAATTAAAAGAAAGTCATAATACTTAAAGAATAAATAAAATATAAAATAAATCTGGTTGAATCATACCATACCCAATTTAAAACCATTTTCAAAGCGAAGAGGTAGAATAACAGGTAGGACCCGTTTTTGACAACATTAAGTAGCCTTCAACCTAGGGGGCCACCTTATCCAAAAAACGAATGAAGCTAAAGCAAATAAAGCAATTGTAGATCCTTAAAGGAAGCTCTGAGTTTGATTATGGAGCAAACATCTATTAAAGGTGCATATAAACAATTAAAGGCATCATATCAAAGTTATGGGACCATCAGATAAAGTAATGTTGAAACATTAATGCAAGCTTGTGACAGTTTAGAAAAACTAAAATAACTAGTTAGACAACTAGTGATATCATATATATGAAATAAAGTATTCTAAGTGTATCCTGAAAGGTAATATTGCCAGAAGCTGCAGATAAAAACTTGTTGGAAATACGAAAGGAAACCAGAAAGGAAGTAGATGTTGTAGATGTGATAAGCCTGCACATTACAGCCTAGATTGGAAGTAATCAACATATGTTAAGACGCAAAGGAGACAAAACACCAATGATATGTCTTCAAG
>NW_013743694.1:0-3603 GCF_000517525.1 Limulus polyphemus
TTACGATATTAGTCCTGAACGATCTAAGCGTTGCCGTGATGTGTGGTTTGATTTCGTTAAGAGCTCGAGTTTCACTTTTGTCTCTTAATAACATTTTTTTCCCATGTGTACATTCAATTTTATTTATCAGTAAGAGAAACATTTGTGTGAGTCGGTGATCAAAAGCCTTGAAATGGGAGAAGTATCGTGTATCCCTTGACCCACATTCTTTAAATTTTATTCTGTTTCATAATCTGGGTTAGCGATCTTTCTAGAAGCCTAATGGGAAGCTCTGCACTTAACAACAAACAAACTAAGCTGAAACAAATCTTCAGAGAACTTAAACTATTCTCAAAATGTCTTTTGATTGATTCTTTCCAACATCCGATAAACTTAAACAGTTTAATTCTTGACTTTAAGCCTTAATTTCTCTACAACAAATAATAAAAAAACATAAACTCTCTGCTTTACCAATGTTTAAAAGTATTTCAATGGTAATGTACAGTTTTAATAGAATATCTCTTCGTAAAATAGTGTTGAAACCTTGACACATAATGGTATCGTTTTGGACATATTTCATTACCAGCTGTTTACAGTAGTTTTTATTCAGCAATCAGCTAGCTAATTTTTCCTTAGAGGTCGCTGTGATTGTTCAAAAGTGGGTCAAGAAAAACGCTTCCGGCGAGTGGGCACGGGCCACTACTGCTCGCACGTGGCGTTCTCGTGAATTCATAGTTATGCTATAATGCATAATGAAACATCTGCGGTTCTTGTAATTATGTTTATTACATGCTATTAATTTGTAAAAGAAAAAAAAGTTCTAAACGTACAGTTATGTGGTGTTTACTTTTGTTCGCTGATGACTCAGCGATAAGTCAGTGGATTTAAAATGCTAAAACCGAGTTTCGATACCCGTGGTAGGCACAGTACAGATAAGTACAGTATAAACGAATAAACTAATATCGTTATAGGTGGCGTTGTATATTCCATTCTTATATATATATTGGTTTGTTTGTACACGAGGGCTATCTGCGCTAGCCGTCCCTAATTTAACAGTGTAAGACTAGAGAGAAGACAGCTAGCCATCACCACCAACCGCCAACTCTTGGGCTACTCTGTCACATTATAACGCCCTCCGTGGCTGAAAGGGCGAGCATGTTTAGTGGGACGGGGAGTCGAACCCGCGACCTTCAGATTGCGAGTCAAGCGCACTAACCACCTGGCCATAAACCATTGAATGAATAGAATTTGTCACGTGATTAGAAAAAACAATTAGAAATTTGGCATAAAGGCTTAAATATGTCTCTAAGTTGAACTTATAAAATATTGGTTGTATAAAACAAGTAGTGACCAAGTGTTGTTTATCTAAGGTAGACTTAAGTAAAGACGGCTTTTAAGGACATTTCTTATTGTGGATGTTGATTACGCGTGATGGATATCAGAAGTTGACTGGGGATGTCCAATTACTTTTAAAGGATTTTCTATGATAATCTCTAGTTATTAGTAATTAGTGGCCATCAAAGAGTGTATATAGGCCAGTGAAAGTTTTCTTGCGATACTAGGATCGAAATCCTGTAAGGATCACGATTTATTGAAATATCTGCATACCTGCACCCTGTCAGGATAACATTAGTCAACTACTACAGACCAGCACCCTGTCACGTAATATATTGTTAATCAACTACTGAATACCAGCACCCTGTCACTAAGGATAACATTAATCAACTACTACAGACCAGCACCCTGTCAGAATAACATTAATCAACTACTACAGACCAGCACCCTATCACATAATATAATGTTAATCAACTACTACAGACCAGCACCCTATCACGTAATATAATGTTAATCAACTACTGAATACCAGTACACTGTCACCCATGATAACATTAATCAACTATTACAGACCAGCACCCTGTCACCCATGATGACATTAATCAACTACTACAGACCAGCACCCTGTCACGTAATATAACGTTAATCAACTACTACAGACCAGCGTCCTGCCACGTAATATAACGTCAATCAACTACTACAGACCAAAATGGTCTAATTCAGAATAATATTCAACAGCTTTTGTAAGCAGTATGCAGTGAAATTTTACATCTTCGATTGTAACATAATAAATATATATTCAGAATGGCCCAAGATCCTGAGCCAATAATACTGTGGTATGAATGGCCCAAGATCCTGAGCCAATAATACTGTGGTATGAATGGCCCAAGATTCCGAGCCAATAATATTGTGGTATGAATGGCCCAAGATCCTAAGCCAATAATACAATGGTATGAATGGCCCAATATTCTAAGCCAATAATACTGTGATATGAATGGCCCAAGATTCCGAGCCAATAATACTATGGTATGAATTAGCCCAAGATTCTGAGCCAATGATACTATGGTACGAATGGCCCAAGATTCCGAGCCAATAATATTGTGGTATGAATGGCCCAAGATCCTGAGCCAATAATACTGTGATATGAATGGCCCAAGATTCTAAGCCAATAATACTGTGGTATGAATGGCCCAAGATCCTGAACCAATAATACTATGATATGAATGGCCCAATATTCTGAGCCAATAATACTATGGTATGAATGGCCCAAGATTCTGAGCCAATCATACTATTGTAGCAATGGTCCAATATTACATCTAACAAAAAAACGAAGTAACGAACTTAAAATGAAAATAGCTATAGTTTGGTGGACTACTATAGCTATAGTTTGGTGGACTACTGTAGCTATAGAAACTATAGCTACAGTAGTCCACCAAACTATAGCTATAGTAGTCCACCAAAACCGGACTACTATAGCTATAGTTTGGTGGACTACTGTAGCTATAGTTTGGTGGACTACTATAACTATAGTTTGGTGGACTACTATAGCTTGTCATTGTATTTGCTCTCTTCTCTTAAATAGTTTAGTCAGTAATGATTTAGGGCAAATGTTAAGAGAATTATAATGACCAACAAATTAGCTATCGAGATCATCCATTTGTTTTGTAATGACCAACAAATTAGCTATCAAGATCATCCATTTCTTTTGTAATGACCAACAAATTAGCTATCAAGATCATCCATTTTTTTTTTGTAATGACCAACAAATTAGCTATCAAGATCATCCATTTGTTTTGTATTTTTTTATTAGCCCTCAGACTTAACTCTGATCCATTGATTGGAACATTCTATTTGTATTATTACGTATTTTACTAAAACTTGATTTATAAAGTTGTTGCGAAACCCACTTAGTTCATGTAATAATCTCTAGCGAAATGCTTACATTAATCTGTATTGTAAGTCTGGCCCACTTCTCTAACAAAGGAATAAAAATAACAAATCTGTGTTCTAGGACTGGCCCGTTTCTCTAATAAAGGAATAAAAATAACAAATCTGTATTCTAGGACTGGCCCGTTTCTCTAATAAAGGAATAAAAATAACAAATCTATATTGTAGGACTGACCCACTTCTTTAACAAAGGAATAAAAATAACAAATCTGTATTCTAGGACTGGCCCGTTTCTCTAATAAAGGAATAAAAATAACAAATCTGTATTATAGGACTGGCCCGTTTCTCTAATAAAGGAATAAAAATAACAAATCTGTATTCTAGGACTGGCCCGTTTCTCTA
>NW_013743695.1:0-2636 GCF_000517525.1 Limulus polyphemus
CAACATTAAAGATGTCGATGCTATAAGTGGAGAAAATATGACTGTACTGTATAGATAATAGAACAACGGTAGTGATGATGTCTTGGAAGAACATCTAAAATAATGGTACTGTATTGGTAGAATAAAGATCAAAGTGGTATAATGGAACAGTAGATACAAAGTCAAAAATTTGATTTCAGGCTACTTTCATAGAACAGCACTATACCTAACAAAGTTTATATAAACGTCAGTGTAACGTGTTCATAACTTTCATAGTTCAGAATCAGCTCTTCTTATTCCAGGAATAGAAGGAGTTCTCATTTGCTGTATTTCAAAGATCTGGGTTTATTTTTCATTTAAGGATTTGTTTTACTAACACATTTCTTTTATATATGACATCAAATTATATAACAATGACAATAAAACACCTTATTTCAAAACTTTATTATTAAAAGAGCGTAACTTAACTCGTAGTTAAATATTCATTTATAAAAATCACATATTTCTAATGATAAAGAGAAAAACCACCTATGTTTTAGGTTTCGTTTTGAAGTTTCTGTCAAGTTTGTTATCATGAACAAAAATAAAACTGAATAAATGTCTGACTCATGAATCCACTGCACAAATTTTTTATAACGTATAAAACTGTCGAAATCTGGAACATTCCAGAGCCAATAAAAACTTTATGTTATTTGTATCACAGCTGCAGTAATGAGCTCTGGTATTGAGTGAAATGCGTCGTTGTAATGGATATATTGAAAATAAGGTGGTTGAAATACTATTATACATTTGGATAAAGCCTAAGGGAGCAAAGAAAACCAAAAATAATAGTAAAGATTATACTAAGCCTAAGGCTATTGTCTTATGACAAATATAATTATCAAAATTAGTTTCAGTTACTGTAGTGATTCATAATGAGTGTCGGTGTATATTGACTATGAGATTGATTCAGTTTGATAGACATTATTTATATAATATAAATTATAATAATATACTTTATGCATTAATGAACATAAATTGTGATTTTTTTTAACTTAAAGAATTTCTAACTTTATTCTCACACACATATATATATATTCTCGTTAAGGAGCTGTAGAATATTAAAAGTAAGTTACTTAACATTATCACTTCTTAGATGTTATTAAACAGCCTCCACATTCTGTGTAATATTTACATACTAAAGTATCATATTGTTTGTTCATCTGTCGCTGTTCTGATAAAGATTACTTTGAACCATCTTCAATGATACTAAAATAAATGAATGTTCATTTCATATCTCCCGAAAAGAAAATTAATATAGTAAAATTTTATATGATAATATTTGACTGAATAACTGAAACATTCTCCGATGTCTTCCCGTAAGATGGTAGAGTAATGTACATTGGAGTATAGATATGTTTGTTTTGTTAAAACTGGTCTCAGGGTGTTTACTTCTTGATCAGTCCTTTAGGTGAAATGTTGAGATAAAACAAATTGCTGGATTGTATCTTTCTGTTTATTAAACATCTTCATGTAATATTATATGGTATCATATACATAGACATTGTCCAGATATTTATTTATTATGTACATAGTTCATTTCTGTAAATTTATTGTCTGGGTGTATTATTGTTATTATTCATACATCTGAATGATTAAGTAAATGTCAGCATTCTGCACCGGTCTCGGTTGAGGTAAAGCAACAATGGTATATATTTTCAAATGTTTCAGCAGCTGATACACACATTGTTATAAAAGAATTGAAAGTAAGCTTTTCGAAAGTGTATAACTTACTCTAGTAATAACCAGTGGTGTAGTGCTAAATAATGTAGTGAGGGAACGTGTTTTGAAAGTGTTGCTATTATTAGTATTTATCACGTCGCCTATACCTAAAAAACATATTTCAGAAATGGTAGCTGTAATATTGTAATTGAAACCTACATTTGAAAATGTTACAGTAAATAAATTAATTTTTTCTAACCTTGAACTGTTGAATTCATGGATAACTTAACACTTCAAATAGGTTAGTACCAGCAGCATAGAAGCAACTTCAGTATGGGTGACTTGATTCACACCTGACACTCCAACAAGTTGTTGCATTAACACATAAATTAGAGGAGACATGGGGCAAGCAAGAGTGCATGGAAGACATCACTAAAGTGAGTCACTATATCACAGACAACCCCTTAGTAGAAGCGGGTAACACCTATAGTCACTCTGACTCAACCAACAAGAGAGAATGATTCTTATCTAATAATCTATTCAAGAAAGTTAACCCTAATTTTTTATACTATAGATAGTAATGCACTTAATAATTTTTATTCAATTAAATAATTCACCAAAGAATATAGACTAATAACATGCCAAAAGTAGACAAATTCTCTTACCTCTTAAAATTTTCCTGGCTTTCTAATTGTGTGACAAGAACCGTTACAAATTCACCCAAGCTAGTCGTTAACTTCCCACCGAAACGAATCTTGTACTTGAGTGAAATTGACGACATTCTGTTCAGAATACAATACGTCATTTGATAGATGAAAACCTTCAATTTCTATTGGTTATAGGTAATATATAATGAAACGTAAAAGATAACTATCAACGATTTGTGAAAGAGAGAATGTGACAGGTTGGTGTGGCAGAATGGGTCTGATTTTCTATTGGATAGCTCTTTAACCAAA
>NW_013743696.1:0-3238 GCF_000517525.1 Limulus polyphemus
TGTAACTAGAGTTACACCTAGATGTTTGTGGAGTAATTGTCCAAGAAAGGCTAAAGATGAGTATGGTGGTTATAAAATCGGAAACAAGAGTTACACCTAGGTGTTGATGGAGTTGTTGTAACAAGTAAGGCTAGAGATGAGTATGGTGGTTATAAATTCGGTAACAAGAGTTACATCTAGGTGTTCATGGAGTAGTTGTACCAAGTAAGGCTAAAGATGAATATGGTGGATATAAATTCTATAACTAGAATTACACCTATGTGTTCATAGAGTAGTTGTACCAAGTAAGGCTGAAGATGAATATGGTGGTTACAAATTCGGTAACTAGAGTTACACCTAGGTATTCGTGGAGTTGTTGTACCAAATAACGCTACAAATGAATATGGTGGTAACAAATTATGTAACTAGATTTACACCTAGGTGTTCGTGGAGTTGTCGTACCAAATAACGCTAAACATGAGTATGTTTGTTACAAATTCGGTAACTAGCGTTACCCCTAGGTGTTCGTGGAGTTGTTGTACCAAATAACGCTAAAGATGCGTATGGTGGTTACAAATTAGGTAACTAGAGTTACACCTAGGTATTCGTGGAGTAGTTGTACCAAGTAAGGCCAAAGATGAATACGGTTGTTATAAATTAGGTAACTAGAGTTACACCTAGGTATTCGGGGAGTTGTTGTACCAAATAACGCTACAGATGAGTATGGTGGTTAGAAATTCGGTAACTAGAGTTACACCTAGGTGGTCGTGGAGTTGTACCAAATAACGTTAAAGATGAGTATGGGGGCTATAAATTCGGTAACCAGAGTTAAACCTAAGTGTTCGTGGAGTAATTGTTCCAAGTAAGGCTAAAGATGAGTATGGTGGTTATAAAATCGGAAACAAGAGTTACACCTAGGTGTTTATGGAGTAGTTGTACCAAGTAAGGCTAAAGATGAGCATGGTTGTTATAAATTCGGTAACTAGAGTTACACCTAGGTGATCATGGAGTAGTTGTACCAAGTAAGGCTAACGATGAGTATGGTGGTTATAAATTAGGTAACTAGAGTTACACCTAGGTATTCATGGAGTAGTTGTACCAAGTAAGGTTAAAGATGAATATGGTGGTTATAAATTCGGTAACTAGACTTACACCTAGGAATTCGTGGAGTTGTTGACCAAATAACGCTATAGATGAGTATGGTGGTTACAAATTCGGTAACTAGAGTTACACCTAGAAGTTCGTGGAGTTGTTGTACCAAATAACGCTAAAGATGAGTATGGGGGTTATAAATTCGGTAACCAGAGTAAAACCTAAGTGTTCATGGAGTAGTTGTATCAAGTAAGGCTAAAGATGAATATGGTGGATATAAATTCGGTAACAATGAGTTACACCTAAGTGTTCGTGGAGTAGTTGTACCAAGTAAGGCTCAAGATGAGTATGATGGTTATAAATTCTATAACTAGAGTTACACATATGTGTTCATGTAGTAGTTATACCAAGTAAGGCTAAAGATGAATATGGTGGTTATAAGTTCGGTAACTAGAGTTACACCTAGGTATTCGTGGAGTTGTTGTACCAAATAACGCTACAGATGAGTGTTGTGGTTACAAATTCAGTAACTAGAGTTACACCTAGGGGTTCGTGGAGTTGTTGTACCAAATAACGCTAAAGATGAGTATGGGGGTTATAAATTCGGTAACCAGAGTTAAACCTAAGTGTTCATGGAGTAATTGTTCCAAGTAAGGCTAAAGATGAGTACGGTGGTTATAAATTCTGTAACTAGAGTTATCCCTAGGTGTTGATGGAGTAGTTGTAGCAAGTAAGGCTAAAGATGAGTATGATGGTTATAAATTCGGTAACTAGAGTTACACCTAGGTGTTCATGGAGTAGTTGTACCAAGTAAGGCTAACGATGAGTATGGTGGTTATAAATTAGGTAACTAGAGTTACATCTAGGTATTCATGGAGTAGTTGTACCAAGAAAGGCTAAAGATGAATATGGTGGTGATAAATTCGTAACTAGACTTACACCTAGGTATTCGTGGAGTTGTTGTACCAAATAACGCTATAGATGAGTATGGTGTTTACAAATTCGGTAACTAGAGTTACACCTAGGTGTTCATGGAGTTGTTGTACCAAATAACGCTAAAGATGAGTATGGGGGTTATAAATTCGGTAACAAGAGTAAAACCTAAGTGTTCGTGGAGTAGTTGTACCAAGTAAGGCTAAAGATGAGTATGGTGGTTATAAATTCTATAACTAGAGTTACACATATGTGTTCATGGAGTAGTTGTACGAAGAAAGGCTAAAGATGAATATGGTGGTTATAAATTTGGTAACTAGAGTTACACCTAGCTATTCGTGGAGTTGTTGTACCAAATAACGCTACAGATGAGTATGGTGGTTACAAATTCAGTAACTAGAGTTACACCTATGGGTTCGTGGAGTTGTTGTACCAAATAACGCTAAAATTGAGTATGGGGGTTATAAATTCGGTAACCAGAGTTAAACCTAAGTGTTCATGGAGTAATTGTTCATAGCAAGGCTAAAGATGAGTATGGTGGTTATAAATTCTGTAACTAGAGTTATACCTAGGTGTTCACGGAGTAGTTGTACCAAGTAAGGCTAATAATGAGTATGGTGGTTTTAAATTCTAACTCTAGTTACCGAATTTGTAACCACCATATGCATCGTTAGTGTTATTTGGTACAACAACTCCACGAATACCTAGGTGTAACTCTACTTTGCTAAGTTATAACCACCATACTCATCGTTAGCCTTACTTGGTACAACAACTCCACGAACACCAAGGTGTAACTCTAGTTACCGAATATATAACCACCATACTCATCTTTAGTCTTACTTGGTACAACTACTCCATGAACACCTAGGTGTAACTCTATTACCACACCTAGGTGTTTATGGAGTAGTTGTACCAAATAATGCTAAAGATGAATTTGGTGGTTATAAATTCGGTAACTAGAGTTACACCTAGGTATTCGTGGAGTTGTTATAACAAATAACGCTACAGATAAGTATGGTGGTTACAAATTCGGTAACTAGAGTTACACCTAGATGTTTATGGAGTAGTTGTACCAAGTAAGGCTAAAGATGAATATGGTGGTTATAAATTCGGTAACTAGAGTTACACCTAGGTATTCGTGGAGTTGTTGTAACAAATAACGCTACAGATAAGTATGGTGGTTTTAAATTCGGTAACTAGAGTTACATCTAGGTGTTCGTGGAGTTGTTATACC
>NW_013743697.1:0-4401 GCF_000517525.1 Limulus polyphemus
CCAGCTCTTACATTAAAGCATATTTTTATTCTGTAAATCTAAGACCTTCTGAACTCAATGTGTCGTAATAAGTTTATTATTTACATTACATACACAACTTATGTATTTAATCGTATTATTTCATTTGATTTGAAGAATTTGTAATCAATAATAGCGATTGTTTAATCTTTGCTTCATGATAAGGCACATGTATAGTGTTACTACTTTAGTGTCTAAATATGCTCAACCATTTTGTAAGGTAAAATATGCAGTTAATTAAATTTCGTTTCAGAAAATGTATTTGATAACTGCATATTGAATGTTATTTCCTGTTTTTATATTTCTAGATAGGTAATAGACTGTTGAACGATGTTTAAGCTGTGTATTTAGGAGCTTTTTTTGTGGAACATAAAAAAGCTCAACCATTTCATTGTTCTACCTTCTGCTCTATCTACAGTTGGATAAAAACAAAGAATGGAATAACATTTCGTGAGACAAACATGTCTCGCATATCATCAACATCTTCTGTTGGTTTTAAGCAAGTAATTGTTTTTGTTATTTCACACAAACATTTTCTAACAACTAAAATGCTGAAATTTGAGATCCTAAAGAAATTCTTAACGTTCGATTTACATAATAATCACATTAGACTTGTTCATCAGGGAGTCTTACAGAAAGAGCTCCAGGAAATCCTTCTGGAAATAAAAGTTCAACTAGAAGTGATCTATGTAGCTTGTGTTTATTAAAAGATATCTTATTTAGACACAGCTATTGTGTCAAACTAAAACACCTTGGTTCATATTAATTGACCAAATTCCCTTTGTCTTAACTTATCATAGTATAGATACCAGTAGAGTCTGTTTTATATGAATCGAATACCCAACTAGGCTAAGCGTTTTTACATGGGATATTGTGATGTATCCACATCCTAGTTTTGATGTTATCCAAACTAACTATGTTGCTGTACGTAAACAAGATCCTATGAAAATGACGTTTTTCAGTAAAAGATCTTGAATTGACTGATTTTTGTTTTGGAAATAAAAAGTATCGTTTTATTGAATAAATATTTAATGTGAATCACGCAGAAGATCAGTACACTACTACTACAAGTTAGAGTAATCTTAGTTTGAAATTATTATTCTAAAATAACATTGCCAACTCAGGAGAAGTATATATAATAACCGCTATTGGTGACGTTGTTTAGTAAAACAAGATAATGACACACATTTAAATACAGATACGATGAAATATAGTCTCTTTTTTATATAGATAATGTACTTTAATTTGTTATTAGGCCTAACATGTGTCTTTTTTTGAACGAACCTAATGCTTAAGATTAATCATAATGGTGCTTTTCTCATCAGTTTTCATTATTATTTGATGTCAATACACTAACATGCCTGTTTCAAGTTTGCATCGTACAATACTTAACTGTGTGCTAATGGATATCTTTATGTCACTGCTTTTAACTGTTGGAGGATAGAAGTAAACCAAATAGTCTTGAGAGTGTGTCATCGTTAATTCCGTTAGGGATGCCCTCATCCCGCCGAGGGAAGTATCCTCTCTGAGCTCTCAACTTAATGCCCATGTACTAGACATTATTTTCGTGGCCTCAGTCGACAGACACAGAAAACATTACCACAATACGAACACACAGGTTTTTATTTCTGCCTCCAATTTAACAGTAGAAACTTTAAATGTTGTAAATAATTCTCTAATTATGAAGATCAAAGTATTATTTGGTTGAAATTCTCCTTTACACTCTTAGTAAAAAAGAAAAACCTTAATGAACTGACTAAAGATTGTAGCGCTAAAGAAAAATCCTAATACTATTGCCTTATGGCAAATATGGTGGATTAAGAGTATGGTTCGCCAGCAAAGAGCGTTCACACCATAACGAGGCTTACAAAGAGAAAAACTAATATTTCTACATTATTTTAACACAATTGAAAAGACAGTATTTAGAACATTAAACGTGTGAAAATTTCTATATATGACATTATTTCTTAAGCATTTATATTCCAAATAGAAGGCTTATAACAATTGTCATGTTTAATGATACCTATTTTGCAAAATACAACAGATTTCTGACATTTACTTCATTTAACAGAATTCATATTATAAAAATACAATAATATGTCTTAAAATAGAATGATTGGCTCTTAAAACTTGTTTCATGTAATAGTGTCCATTTCGTACACTACAGTAATATATTTCTAGAACTTATCTCATTTATCGGCGTCCATGTTATAAAAAACAATTAACAGAGTATGTATATTCTAGAAAATAAAACAACGGATTGTCAGTATTTGGTTGGAGCCGTGAGTGCATATAATAGGGAGCTTCTTCAGATCGTGAAATTACCAGTTTTAGTTTTGTTTGTATATTCTAGAAAATAAAACAACGAATTGTCAGTATTTGATTGGAGCCATGAGTGCATATTCTGGGAGCTTCTTCAGATCGTGAAATTATCAGTTTTAATTTTGTTCCTTGTGACTCCGAAGTCTTTCATTTTATTAACCAGCCGTAAAACAACTGTTGTATCTTCCTCAGATTCATCTATTTGTGTTCTATTATCAGCTATTATTATTACGTTTCTATTTCCGTTAACCTTGATCGTTTTTGTATAAGTACTAACCTCAGATGTGGTTAGGGCACTCGACTCGCAACCTGCGAGTAGTGGGTTCGAATCCCGTCACCGAACACGTTCGTTCTTTCAGTCGTGGGTGCGTTATAAGGTTGATTGAGAAATCCAACTATTTAGCCAGACAAGGGTAGCCTAGATACAACAACAACTATTACGCGTGTACGCCTTTTACAAGCCGACCAAAATGATTAAAATTGTACTTGTCATGAGACATTACTATTAGGCCTATTACATTTTTAAACACTACATCCGTTATCTAGTTCCTCAGAGATTTTTCAGGAATTAGAAGTGTGTATAATAACAGTATTCTAATCACACTATATTTGTCACATTCAACACCGTAAATATACAGCATAATATATTAGGTCCTTAACACGTTTCTCATTTAACATTGTGTTTTAGATAACACAAGAAATAATTATTTAAATGTTTCTCATGTAACAGTCTAATAACTCTATTTCATAAAATAAAATGTTAGAGTTTTACCACTTGTCACGTTTTATTTATTTTTTCATAGAACGGCTCTGAGCTTTTGTTTCTGTTTTTTTTTTTTTCAAGTACAAACCTTTAGCTCATAGCTCCGTCATCTCTTTACCGATTTGAGATCTAATTACAGTTTTGGACTCAGGAGATCAAACCCATTCAATTGATGTATTTGATCATGTTCGAGGTCTCACAGATTAATTTACTCTAGTCCGGCCTAAAATAATTTCAATTAAAGGGTAGGTTGGTAGAGATCCTGATAAGTAACAAAATCGAATCGAGTATACGCATGCCCCACGCTTGGTATTACTGGTACATAAAAATATAGCTAATAAAAAAGAAAAAAAACGGTCTCATAGATTAACTTTTTTTATCTTGTTTAAAAAAATTTCAAGTGCTCACAAGTTGGATACTTTAACAGATAAAATAAAATTACAAGTTGAAATTACTTTAATAGTCAAAGATAAAATTACAAGTTGAATACTTGAACTCGTTAAACTTAGTTTGTTTTTCTTTTCAACAACAAGAGGGAATCCTCAATAACTGCCATATCACAAATCGTGTATCCTAACTTCAAGGCTATCTGCCAGGCTAATGCATAACTCATTTCAATTCTACAAGCACAGCTAACTTTTGGGAAATATTCCATCTGTTTCAATCTCCTGAAATGTAAGGCACAACTCATGTCCATACTGTTTTCGTTTTGTGGTTTTTTTTCAATGAAGTTGAAGTAACTTATAGGCTATCGAGCTGCAACGCAATAATTATCAGAAGTGTCTTTAGAATAAATATATCAGTCCTGTTCTTTATCGCTAAAAAATTCAGAATCTTTAACAGATAAAATAAAATCACAAGTTGAAATTACTTTAATAGTCAAAGATAAAATTTGGTCGCAGGATTGAAATTGGGCTTCGAATATGATGGACGCCCTCTCAGCCGTGAGGATGTTGTGATGTGATAATAAATCCCAGTGTAATTGGTAAAAAGAGTAACCCAAGAATTGGCGTTGGGTCCTGCTAGACGTTTGTCTTCCCTTAGGGACGGTGACAAATAGCCTCAACTTATACAAGTAAAGAATACATAAGGCTAACTATATGTTTTGTACACATACTTTATATATAACTAATTAGTTACCATTCAGTTTAACATTTATATATTTGATGTAAGTTTCTTTTGAGCTCATCAAATAACTAGGTTAAAATACAATAGTTGATGTAAGTTTCTTTTGATCTCAGCAAGTAAATAAGTTAAAAATACAATACTTGATGTAAGTTTCTTTTGATCTCAGCAAG
>NW_013743698.1:0-3315 GCF_000517525.1 Limulus polyphemus
GATCTTGAGTTTAGACAATCTGACCCTAAACTCAACTGAGCACTTGAAGAAAGTACAACTTTAGGAATGTGAACAGTATTTACTAAGTTGTGATGGAGGTTTGATCTGTTAGAAAATACACCAATCCAAGAGAAAGACTGAAAGAAAAATGTGAGCATGAAACACATGCCCAAAAAGAGAAGGATGAAAAGGAGAGAGAGGAAACTGGAAATAGAGAGAATAAGAACAAAAATTGAGTTTCCAAGCTCACCCAACACAAAGATGGAGGACCCAAGAATGACAATGGAGTGAGGGCAAGCTGAACCAAGCTGGTCAAATCTGATGAATATTAAGATGACATGAATGCTTTCCTGGAGATGTATGAAAGATTTGTCCAAAGTCAGAACTGGGACAAAAGCAGCTGGGCAGTTTGTCTTAGCCCTCTTCTCACAGGAAAAGGCCTGCAAGTATATGTGGGTATAAAATCATGAAATTCCATGGACTATGACAAGTTAAAAGTAGCCTTGCTGAAGCTATATGAACTTACTGAGGAAGGCTTTTGCCAGAAGTTCAAAAAAGTTAAAACTGACCCTAGAGAAACTGTATTTCAGTTTGTGGCATGGCTATGGCAATGCTTCACAAAATGAACTGACATGACCAAATGTAAAGATAGTTTTGAAGGACTGGCAGATCTACTAATATTTGAAGAGTTCATGATAATATACTGCACTCACATGTCACTGTTCCTAAAAGAGAGAGCACTGAAAGATGTGAATGAGATGGTCAAGCTGGCAGAATGGTACATGAGAGCCTATGGAGGGAGTATAACTGGTAAGTCCAAGAACAATCAGTCAAAGTTGAAACCAGGGGTGGCTGACCAGAAACAGAATTCCACTGAAGGTCACAAGAAGTCAACAGACAAAAGGAAGAACAGATACCATGCTTGTTATAAAATAGGGCATATTGCAAGTGAGTGCTAGTTTGTCACCAACAAGCAATAGCAGAAACCTAAACATATAGCAGCTGGAGCTACCTACAAAGATGTTACTAGACAGAAACAAGAAAAGAGTGATTGTCACCATTGATACCAGAAGAAACAGAAAAAAGAAAATTTGTCAGCTTCACCACAAGAAGAAAGTGATATCACCATGATTAAACCATGTATGACTGATGGTCAGCTCAATTAATGAATGGGTCAACAATGCTAGTGGTGTTCAGAGTATGTGACAAACATTGAAAGGTGCCATCAAACAACAACATGCCAGCAGGTGAAGGCTATGTCAGAGACAAGAAAGTGAAAGCCCTACAAGATACCGGGTGCAGCAGTAAGTATCATAGTATCAGTAAAATAAATCCAGTTTCCCATAATAATAATAACCCTAACATGAAAGATAGTTTGCTTATGATCAAATTTAAATCTTTACTTCCAAAGGTTAAAATTGTTATTTTTAATATTTATCCTATCTACTTCCACTATCACCATGCTTCTACTTAATAGACCCCATGATAACTTTTTGTTACATATCTAATTCAAGTCACCTTTATTCTTTATACACTATTATATAAAAACACATTAATGTTGAACATCATTAATGTAAAATCACAGAGTAAAGACTGTTATCACACATAAGGAAATGTTTATTGATAAAACAAAAATCCAAGTTTTTTGATAGGGGCATTATATTTTAAGATCAAACGTTTAAAATTATAGCTAACTGCTTATTGTAAACTTTAAAGGTGGGAATAAAGTAGAAATATCTACATTAACAAAGCTAAAAAAACGGACAGTTTTATAACTAACTAAACATACTTTCTAACATTGTTTAGCACATAAATAATGATGATGAAACTTTTAAATGTTAAATCAGCCATTTTTTCTAATTCAGGTTTAAAAAAACAGCTATACTGTACAGCCAGATGGTTATCACATCAGTTACAACTTCATCTAATAGTATAATGAAATATGTCTGTAGAACCCACTTATCCTATCATCCAGTTTCAATTGGGATGATAAATTCGTTGGCTTGCAACTAATTCATATATGCTACAGTGAATGAGGATATATTAATTAGACTGAAGCAAAGTAGGTGTATGTATTTAAAGGAGGCTATCCTGTTGGTAATGGAACTTGAATCAACTAATGTTGCAGATAAGCAAATAAAAGATCCATCCAGGATTTATGGGTTTGTCAGATCAAGTAGTGTAGAAACATCATCACTCTTTGATGGTGATCTGGAACAGCTCAAAAGATTAATTAGAAAACTGTTTCCTCAGAATGGAAGAATTAATTCACTAAACAGTAGGTATTTCTACTGTAGCTTAAAATTTAAAACGACATATTGCAAAGAACTGCAGATACAAACTTGTAAGATATAAAATTTATCCCAGTGAAAAACAGAAAAGGGGGACTGTTATAAACGTGGAAAGCATGGACGTAGCATACAAGAGTAATGGATCAACAGATTATAATAAATAAATGAGACGATACTCTAAGGATGAGACACAGAGCCCTAACATGACAAAGCAACAGCAAAAACTAACCAGACATCAAAAATAAAAATTTCACTACAGAATACTCCATCTATTTCATTTGAGATAAGGAGCTAATTATTGAAAGAAACTAGTCCATGAGTCATTCAATATATTGACAAGAAGCCTTGCAACATGTTTAATGTTACTAATTCTACAGCTACAGTTCGCCAACCCAATCAGGTAATGAAAACTGTGGAATTGCCTTCATATATGAAAAAAAGAGGCTAGACCAAAGCGAACAGGAAATAGTAATAAAGTTCTAGCAATAGTTTGAATTAATCCTCAGTGTGAGAAGCTTTGCTACACATCATGATGTGTAGGAATTGCTATTGAGGAAGATGCATACTGGGAATATAATTCACGCATAAATAATAAATGTGAAGTTTGACTTGTTTCAGAGTTTTTCACAGGCTCTGGCCAATAAATCCCTGTGCACTGGACAACAACCAATGAATAAACTTCCAGTGACAATGCAGAGAGCTGTAACAATACCACTAAGAAGTAAAAAACTCATATTAGCATTTCAGTTTACCCTAGGAGATTACTGTTTTGAATAACACTGCAAACCATAATGGCTATTTGATGAAATAGCCCATCAACATGAAAATGTATATAATCATGTATCTAATGAAATTACAAATAAGAATGCCTACTTATGGCCAAAGATTATCTCTACTTCAGATGCTTTATACTGATCAAAATTGTATCTGAAGAGTAGATACTATCAAGGGCAAGTTGACAAAACAGGTTAAAAAAGACAGCCTTTAGTGAAGGAAATTTATTTGGATTATGAGGTGTCCCTGC
>NW_013743699.1:0-2768 GCF_000517525.1 Limulus polyphemus
TCACGTTAGGTCATAGAAACTTGTAACTTACCCATCAGAATCAGGTTGGAGATTACTAGGATTCACAAAGATTGCCTGTACACTATTCATAAAGAGAGGAGTTAAAGCTAACCCTGAAGCCACTGCCCCTGTCACGAGGCCTTTGTTATTGGGAAACCACTATGAAAATATCCGGTCATTTATTTCACGAAATGCCTTTTTAAACACACAAATTAAAGGTTATATTATTTTAAAAGCTTGGAAATACATTATATGAACTATATAGTGTGTAGTCTTTGGTGGCAAAGGTTGGTATTTCTATCAGCAAACACATCTAGTATATCACAGATGTACACGAATTAAACTTAATATGTGACGTTTTTATTGGTTGAAATAAAATAGTTAAACGATACTTTTTAAATGATTGGAAGGTGAAATTAACATTTAAGACAGATTTTGTTTTATCTTACGTAAATATATTTCTATAATAATATATTTTCAAAACAATTGTACTCACCTCTATAGCAGTGACTAGGGGATGACCAAAGCAACAGACAAGGCCCAAAGAATCAATCACTCCATAAGTGATTATGGTAGCTACCAGGCTGTGTCGTATACTCCAGTACGTCACTGCTATGCTAGGGGTAACAGATAAAAATATGTTTTTTATAACATGAATAAATACGCCACAATCTTATGAGCGAGAACTTAAACTCTAATAATTGGCATTGATCAACTGGAATACCTCTACAGCTGTGGTTGTACGACTCTAATAAGTTAGGTTGAAAACTGTCCTTATGCGAGGATGTGACATCGGACTTCCTACATTTTGCCTCAAAAATGATTACACCTGATGTTCTCTTTATAAACGTTTACTACAGCCATGTTCACTTGTATGGCTAACTTCAAATACACAAACTTTTCAAAATAAGCTCCGAAACGAATAATGGCCTAACTTCCTTATAAAAGTACTTGTAGAATTTCACGGCTAATTGATCGAGTAACTAAATACCAAAATAAACACAACAACTCTCACTTCTGTCAGTATATAATTTTCCTAATTATGAACTTACTAAACTCACTCATCATTGATTATTCATATTTATATCGTGCCCTTGTTTCAAGATACTCCACGAAGCTTCTCGGTTCTTAACTTTTACGAACTTTCTCGACCTTATGCATCCTCTAGCAAACAACTAAATTAAAAAAAAATTAAACATATGTTTAATAGCTTAGGACTAATAGTGTCTTACATGATTGGACATACGTAAGCAAAAAAAACCGCAAAAGGTTAAAAAGAATTGGCTTAAGTTCCTTTAGTTCTTAAAACAACAGACATATGATCTACAGACAAAACAGATAAAGTTTTTAGAAGGTAATGAACAAGTTAGTTTTTGCATTTTTTAATAATTCTATTATTGTCCGAAACATAAATTTCAAATTATTGGTTTGGAATCAAGCTTTTGTTTGTTGGACCGCATTTGCCCTACAAATGTTAGTTTTATATTATCAATTTAACACAATGTTTATTTTTACACACATGTACGGATACTAACCTACAAACTCTACGTAAACATCGGTGTATAGGATTATATTTCTACACACGTACACTAATGTTGTAACTGACTAAAACAAACAACCGCTACAACCAGAGTCTAACAAAAAAAACAAAAAAAAAAACGAATTCATTAAACTTTGAGAACCACAGATACTCAAAATAAATCTTTCAAACAGTTCGAATATATAACATATTACATATCACAGTTGACAAATACGTGCTTGGTCAGGCCTTGATACTAACGGTAATGAACAATACAACATAATTATTAATGTTAGTAGTTATTATAATAAGTAAAAGAATCGGGAGAAGAACCAGAAGAAGAAAAAAATCTAATTAAAAAAAAACAATAATTCAAATAACCTCAATAAATATCAGTAACAATGCTGAATAAGAATCAGCAATAATAGGTTTTAACTATATCTCGTGAACCAACTTGATTTAGCTTAAAACAGAGTATTTCTTTAGTGGTTAGATCACGAGGTTACATCTCATGTGACCAGCTAATCTACATAATATTTCAAAACTTTAATATCTGTATGTCATCGCTAGGGGAAGTTCGTGTCAGTTTCATAATACATACATAATGAAATTTAACGTGCTCTAGCTAGAAGGTGAATTAACACTTTAATATAACTAAATCTTCATAGTTGAACTAAACCATATAAGATACATAAACTACATAAAAAGTGACGACATATGTTTCTAATTTTAACTTCACAAAACTTCAATAGCTTGTAGTAGCCCCTGGTCTTCAGTAACAGTGTGTCCTCTTGCAATTTTATCTCAAATGGTATCTCTGTGACTTATTTTAATTATTTACATCCATGAATTTGATAGCCTTGTTGGAATTGTTTTTATCAGTTATTGTTACTAAATACACACACACACACACACACAACATATATATATATGTACAACTCATCAAAAATTACAAGAACCAATAATCATTCTTCAACGACGTCTAATGAGACTACCTAGTTTGCCTCCAAAGTAAAGCAGTGAACATGTAGAGATAAATGGATGGAAAATCCAGCTAGTTTCTTCATAGGTTGTGTCCTTCTTGACTCTTTGTCTCAGGTAAGAAGTTAAGTAAGGAAAACCTCACAGGTGGATGTTTCCTGATTTATCTGGCAATCGGTACATACTAACGTTTGGAACTGATACCAAGGGTCGAACTTCCATTCTGTTAACTTTTATATACGAATAATGTTACTTCCATTACTTTGCT
>NW_013743700.1:0-2634 GCF_000517525.1 Limulus polyphemus
ACTGTGTTACTAAAGTATTAACCACTGTGTTACTAAAGTATTAACCACTGTGTTACTGAAGTATTAACCACTGTGTTACTGAACTATTAACTACTGTGTTACTGAAGTATTAACCACTGTGTTACTGAACTATTAACTACTGTGTTACTGAACTATTAACCACTGTGTTACTGAAGTATTAACCACTGTGTTACTAAAGTATTAACCACTGTGTTACTAAAGTATTAACTACTGTGTTACTAAAGTATTAACTACTGTGTTACTGAACTATTAACTACTGTGTTACTGAACTATTAACCACTGTGTTACTAAAGTATTAACTACTGTGTTACTGAACTATTAACTACTGTGTTACTAAAGTATTAACCACTGTGTTACTAAAGTATTAACCACTGTGTTACTAAAGTATTAACCACTGTGTTACTAAAGTATTAACCACTGTGTTACTGAAGTATTAACCACTGTGTTACTGAAGTATTAACCACTGTGTTACTGAAGTATTAACCACTGTGTTACTAAAGTATTAACCACTGTGTTACTAAAGTATTAACCACTGTGTTACTAAAGTATTAACCACTGTGTTACTGAAGTATTAACTACTGTGTTACTAAAGTATTAACCACTGTGTTACTAAAGTATTAACCACTGTGTTACTAAAGTATTAACCACTGTGTTACTAAAGTATTAACCACTGTGTTACTAAAGTATTAACCACTGTGTTACTGAACTATTAACCACTGTGTTACTAAAGTATTAACCACTGTGTTACTAAAGTATTAACCACTGTGTTACTAAAGTATTAACCACTGTGTTACTAAAGTATTAACCACTGTGTTACTAAAGTATTAATAATGTTTTATAAATTAGTCAGTTATTTAATTTTCTTTTGTTTGTAATAACAGGTATATTTAATATTATAAACAGGATGTTTTGTATGATTTGATGGTTACATTTATTGTTTTTTAGTATGATTTGGTGGTTACTTTTATTGTTTTTTAGTATGATTCGATGGTTATTTTTATTGTTTTTTAGTATGATTTGGTGGTTACTTTTATTGTTTTTTAGTATGATTCGATGGTTACTTTTATTGTTTTTTAGTATGATTCGATGGTTACTTTTATTGTTTTTTAGTATGATTCGATGGTTACTTTTATTGTTTTTTAGTATGATTCGATGGTTACTTTTATTGTTTTTAGTATGATTTGGTGGTTACTTTTATTGTTTTTTAGTATGATTTGATGGTTACTTATAATGGTTGGTTGCTTCCATAGTTTTATTAAATATTCAAATATATATTTTGTATGCAATAATAAGTGTTACAAAAATTTACAAGGATTCTTATTGTTCTCTGTATTTATATATTAATATGCAACATGAGATATTGAGTAGTTTGTTGTTTATAATGGTTGATTAAATTTTGTATCGTAGTTAATTAAAACATCTCACTGTACCTTACTGAGAGGTGTGGAGGAGGAAGGGTTACTGATAACACTGTCTTTTTATAACAGTAACTGTTTGATTTGAACAGTGAGGATATGTATGCCCAGGACTCAATCGACCTTTTGACCAATTCTGGAATTCAGTTTCACAAACACGATGAAGAGGGGATCGACCCTTACGAGTTTGCCCAGCTGTTGATGACGTCTGGAGTTGTGCTGTCAGAAAATGTCAAGTGGATATCCTTTCATAGGTGATACATAGTAGCTTTTAGGTTTTTAAAAACAATATACATAAGAGGAAATAATATCGTCTTACGACCACCATGAATGATGAGAGGAAACTAAATGTTGAGTAGGGCTGACATTGATATTCTAGTTTGAGAGGAAACTAAATGTTGAGTAGGGCTGACATTGATATTCTAGTTTGAGAGGAAACTAAATGTTGAGTAGGGCTGACATTGATATTCTAGTTGTATCACCTGTAGCTTTCGAAAGTTATGTAAAAATACAGTAAGATGCATCTCAATGGACAGTCAGCTCTGTAAGTTATGAGTCTAGCTTTGAATAGAAATATTTAATACTGAATGATGTGTTATTTACTTTTCTTACAGTGGTTACGACTTTGGTTACTTACTGAAGATACTTACAGACCAGAATTTACCGACAGAGGAGTCAGAATTTTTTGAATTGCTGCGCATTTATTTTCCCACAATCTATGATGTCAAGTACCTGATGAAAAGCTGTAAAAACTTGAAAGGGGGTCTTCAGGAAGTGGCAGATCAGTTAGAGGTAAAGGACGGGTTTGGATTGTACAAAGAAAAAGTATTCTTTATGTGGAATGTAACCTTGAGAGCTTAGATTTTAATAATGTTATTTTCTTTCATGAAAATATTCTTTAAAGTTTTTGGATGTTCGTTTACATATCTAAAGAAGCTGTCTTGTACTGTTTGTGGATAGATGTTAGGGTAGCTGTCTTGTACTGTTTGTGGATAGATGTTAGGGTAGCTGTCTTGTACTGTTTATGGATAGATGTTAGGGTAGCTGTCTTGTACTGTTTGTGGATAGATGTATGTTTACATATCTAGGGTAGCTGTCTTGTACTGTTTGTGGATAGATGTTAGGGTAGCTGTCTTGTACTGTTTATGGATAGATGTTAGGGTAGCTTTCTTGTACTGTTTATGGATAGATGTTAGGG
>NW_013743701.1:0-4251 GCF_000517525.1 Limulus polyphemus
TTTAACACCGTTATTCATGTACAGGTTTAGATATATCTTTAACTATCTTCATATTTAACACCGTTATTCATGTACAGGTTTAGATATATCTTTAGGTCTCTTCATATTTAACACCGTTATTCATGTACAGGTTTAGATATATCTTTAGGTCTCTTCATATTTAACACCGTTATTCATGTACTGGTTTAGATATATTTTTAGGTCTCTCCATTTCATCCCCAAACTGAACTACTCAAGTTTGCTTCAGAAAATTTACTAATAAAGACATTGGTAGTTAAATGTACTTCTGGTCAGCTGGGATACGAGAAACACACCAGTGGTCAGAACACTATTTATATATGCCATACAGCAGCTGAGGAAGATAAAGGTCCAAACGTGATCTCCTATTTCTAGTAAATGCGATAGTATTGTTATTGTTATATTGTTGAAATATAATCAAATTACCAGCTAACTAATGATTTTGTTTCTCCCAACAATCAAATGTTGCTTTTTTTTTGACATCACGACTTTTATATTTCAGCTATTCAATCACTGGACTCACTTAACGACCAGATTGTGCAGTTCATTTTTACACCAAAATCAGCAGAATTTGATGTCGACTCCGACTCTTGCAATGACCCAGAAACAGCCGCTAGATGTCAGCAACAACGAGAGGCTCTCAAGTCGTCAATGGCCCTCATGCGACGCCTCTTGGTGGATGCTCAGGCCAAGTTCCGGAAGATGATGGAGGACAACAAAATTCTGGCGTCGAGAATAGATGGTGATATCCAAAACGCTCATCAGGAAGTGTCCATGCTCCGAGCTGAACTGGAGGATACCAACAAAAAGATAGCTGAAATTACCTCTAGTGGAAACCTTTCTTCCATTGCTAGTACTGCTTCTGTAATGGCAGGAAATGTTCAGAGCCCTTGTGATACTCTTTCAAAGAGTAATGATACCTTCACAAATCAGTCAGGGCCAAACTGCTGTAACATTCAGAATCAAAACGTTCTACTCCCTCCCAGTTCGAACTACCCCACTAAATCATCACCAACTCGTGGTGAGAGAGACATTGACAAACATTCTAGTCCAGTTTCTTTTGTGAAAGACAACGATGTGAATATGAGTACACCAGTGACTCCAAACAATGCTGCGTGTGAAAGATGTACAAGTAGGTCTTTGTGTTTTATTTTTGCAATTCCATTAACTTTATACATGGGATTCGACGTGGATTTTGAGGATCTTTTTAATTGGGTAGCTTTCCAACGTTTCCATATATATATCCTGTGCTTTATACTGTAAATTAAAAAGCATCTTTGCTTATTATAGTAAATACTTCGTAATAACGTTTTATTAATTTCCATTTTTATAGTAAGTACTTCCGTAATAACATTTTATTAACTTCCGTTTTATAGTATTGAGCTAAGGATAACACGTTATACACGTTATGTTGACTGAACATGACGGGTGATACACGTTACCCTGTGTTGAAATGGACATGAAAGATTATAAACGTTATCTTATGTTGGACAGAACATGACAGGTTATATATGTGTCACTGTGTTGACTGAACGTAACAGTTTATACACGTTATCTTATGTTGGACTGAACATGAGAGGTGACACACGTTATCCTGTCTGTGACAGGTTATACAATAGTAAGAAACAGTGTACAGAGAAGGCCTACAGAAAAGTACACTAGTACGTGACATAAGTTAATACAACTGTATTAAGTATTCTACTATTGTAAAACCGGAAATTAATAAAACAATATAAAAAGTTATTCCAGTACTACAGAAGCTTATAAAACTTTAGGAAGAAAGTATTTACTTTTAGAGCGGAAGTTAATAAAATGAAACTAGCAAACAGTTATTATGGGAGTACAACTCTGTTAAGCCACAGATGACTCATTACACACGTGTCACTGCGTTAAGCTACAAATATTATACTCGTGTTTAGTATGTTGAGCTACAGACGACATTAAACACGTGTCACTATTTTGAGCTACAGACAATACACACGTGTCACTATTTTTAGCTACAGACAATACACACGTGTCACTATTTTGAGCTACAGACAGTATACATGTGTTACTATTTTGAGCTATAGATGACAATTTACACGTTACCATACAGTGGGATTAATTATAACATTGACGGTATAAACAGTGGGATTAATTATAACATTGACGGTATAATCAGTGGGATTAATTAAAATATTGACGGTATAACCAGTGGGATTAATTATAACATTGACGGTATAATCAGTGGGATTAATCATAACATTGACGGTATAAGCAGTGGGATTAATTAAAATATTGACGGTATAATCAGTGGGATTAATTATAACATTGACGGTAAAATAAATGGGATTAATTATGTACCTTTGTTACAATCTTCGTGCATGATCAGTATCTTATTAGGAACCCTGTTACCAACAAAGCCATGGATCCACAAGTCATTTGGTGCTAAAATAGTTTACTAAAATATGTTTAAAAATCCGATATGGACCCCAGGGTTAACTAAGTGTATACAACTCATCGATTACGAAATAATTAGACGTCAACCCTGCCACTTTCACTTATTTAACCCCCAAGTCCTCCGGAACTCCTTTAAGCCAGGATATATTTTGAGAAACGTGGTGGAGGAAAGCTTCACTTTAATGTAATATACTACTTTTACGGTCCATGAATACACGTGTCTGACGTCACAGTTTGTCACCTCTTTGATTTATTTTATCCGACACAGTTACAGCGATAGTTGTGCTAGTTCTATACCAAATCATAACAGCATGTTCTGTTGTTAAACTGGATGGTAGGTAACAACATATTTTCATGCTAAGTTAGGCTAAAAGTAACAACATATTTTCATACTAAGTTAGGCTAAAAGTAACAGCATATTTTCATGCTAAATTAGGCTAAATGTAACAATATGTTTCATGCTAAATTAGGCTAAAAGTAACAATATGTTTTCATGCTAAGTTGGACGGTAAGTAACAACATATTTTCATGCTAACTTAGGCTAAAAGTAATGGCATGTTTTCATGGTAAGTTGGACGGTAAGTAACATGTTAAATGTATTGATACAGTTTAAATGTAAAAGTGAGTTTTGTTTAAAAGTATAACCAGATTTCGATTTTCTCATCTCTGCTATCAACGAATGGTTATCTTTAACATGGCACGATCACGTAACGATTACTTCAGAACGAAGTAAGTATCACTTTAACCCTCAATAAAGATGACCACCCCTCATGTTGTAATAGATCATGTGAAGATGCTAGTGTGAGTTCGCTAACTAATTCTTGGATGTAACAAGGCGAGTTTTTAGTATGTTTCCACTTGATTGTTGGCTAAAACATCAGATTACACGTTTTATTATATTGAGCTATAGATGTCCAATTACACACGTGTTTTATACCGTCAATGTTATAATTAATCCCACTGTTTATACCGTCAATGTTATAATTAATCCCACTGCTTATACCGTCAATGTTATAATTAATCTCACTGACTATACTGTCAATATTATAGTTACTCCCACTGATTGCTGCTAGGGTCCCTATGTATTGCCCGGCATGGCCAGGTGTTTAAGCTGCTCGACTTGCAAGCTGAGGGTCGCGGATTCGAATCCCCGTCCCACCAAACATACTCGTCCTTTCAGCCTTGGTGGCGTTATAATGTTACGGTCAATCCCACAGTTGGTGGGTAAAAGAGTAGCTCAAGAGTTGGCGGTGGGTGGTGATGACTAGCTGCCTTCCCTCTAGTATGTCACTGCTAATTTATTTTAGATAGAAAGATTAGTGACGTCACCCATATTTGCGATAAGTTCCTTAGTGAAATGACCGGTTTTTAAAACTATACAGTTATATGTGTAGTGACTGGAAAGTCAGTAGTTTTAATATCTGGTATTTGTAATAGAGTAATGAAAAAGTAAATCTTCCAGGTCCACATGCAACAAACAGGGTTTACATAAAGATACTGTTACCACATGCAACAAACAGTTTACGTAAAGATACTGTTACCACATAACAGTATCTTTATGTATACTCTGTTTGTTGCACTGTTTGTTGCATGTGGGGTATCTTTATGTATACTCTGTTTGTTGCATGTGGTAACAGTATCTTTATGTATACTCTGTTTGTTGCATGTGGTAACAGTATCTTTATGTATACTCTGTTTGTTGCATGTGGTAACAGATTTTTATGTATAATCTACATACACTTGTAATAATTTGTAATAATCCAACATATTGTAATTCTGTCTGTCTATCAGGTG
>NW_013743702.1:0-1689 GCF_000517525.1 Limulus polyphemus
TAAAAGATATAAAATACTTACTTAGAAAGGTGTACAGTTACTATATGATACGTATTTTGTATGGGGGTTTTGTTTTTTTCGTGACTGTATCAAAAAGTCTGTTTAAATTTAAAGGGAAATTTTAAATAGAGCTTGAATATTATGATTTTTTTTTTAACTTGGCCAATTAAATAGAGGTATTGAAAAACCTGACCAATCATTTGTCTCAATCATTGAAATATTTGTAAAACGAAACCCAGTAAATATAAAGAAGATGCTACACAAGTATTGGGTTTGGTGATTCCCGTATGGTTTATGATTTTACGAGATAGTATTCTCTTTTTCACTGTATGTATGCGAGTTTCTGCATTAATGTATTCGGAATTTTAGTCAAATCTTTGGTTTCTGATGTTTGTAATGGGGCATAATTACAAATTTTAAAATTGTAAAGACGTGAAATTCTAACAATTTTAACTCCTGAGTTATTATAAGTACCAAAATTATTCAGCGATATTGCTATTCGACTTGATTGCCCACATTTAAGTACTTTCCGTGCCAGGTTGTAAACCCAGGGGTTTTAATGGTATGCGTCTGTTGCCGTAAACATGCGCCCGAAATTTCATATGCAGCTGATGCTCGTGAACGTGTCAATAGGAATTGGTTGTTTCGGTTCAACGTATGAGATTAGAAGTGACGTTCAAAGGTCAAGTTATTTTCGCGTAATGAGATAATATAAAGAGGATAAATAAAACAAATTTATTAATTCTTTATATTTTAATTACACTAATTTTTCAACAAATGAATGATACATACAAGCTTTATGGAATATCAACAATACAAGAAATGGCCTAAAACAGGGAAAGGCTTAATCTGTACAAACTAATAAGAAATAGCTGTTACATGTTACTAAGACAACATTCTAAACTGGCAACTATCGCATCGTGCACAAATTGAGATCTACTGACAAAAATGTAGAACCAGTGAAATTAGAATATCTGGGTATAACCACCTTTATAATACAAAATGTTTAACAAATAGTATATACTTCAAGAAGGTAATAGGTATCAGAGTTTGTATCGCAACACTGTTCGTGATAAAGTAACTAATGAAACGTTATATATCACTATGACGTCTGATTGCATTTGCTTGTTTTGATATTTGCGATAGCCATCACTAATTTTAAAGTGAGAGGCTAAAAGGTAAGGCAGCTATTTAAGAGCACTTACCAGCAACTCTTGGGCTACATTAATCGAATAATGCAATTTGACCGCCACTTTTATTACTCACCTACGGTTTCAAAATGGGGAGTGCGATTTTGCGGAAACGAGACATGAACCTAGAACCCTCGGGTTCACAATCCGACACGCTAACCACTAGGCCATGCCCAGCCAGTATGGTTGCTAGTGTATGATCGCGGACGAGATTCAAACCAATCACCTGAATATTGTGATTAGAGCATCCTTAATGAACAATATCATCATGTCTCAAGTATATATATATATATAAAGCACATAAATCTGTGTCTGTGTGTTTGTCTGTACGTTATCTGACTACTAGTTCGCTGGGTCAAACTTTGTGGAATGGTAGTTTGAACCAAGTGACATGTTAGTGGGGGTCTCACAACCCCTTCACCCCATTATTGCTGTTATTAGGCATTTATTATCTTTGACGTAGGTTAATTTTAACTACATTCATAGATGGCGCCACGTC
>NW_013743703.1:0-2632 GCF_000517525.1 Limulus polyphemus
GTCCTTTTTAGGAACCAATACAACTGGAGATGCATACGGACTACTACTACTGTTCTCTATCACACCTTGTTCAAGCATCTCTCTTACACATTCTTTTAATTCAACCCTGTGTTTTTTGGGCACTCAATAAGGTCTCTGTGCTATAGGCTTTTTTATTGTTTAACACTATCTTATGTTTAACTTTGTTTGTACAACCATTAGAGTCGCTTTCCCCTACAAATATATCTATAATCTTCTAACAAGTTTCTCAAACTTGGATTATGTTTTCGTTCTATATTTCCTAAGATAGAATCCCAGTCTATCCTACTTTGTTGTGCCTGTTTATTAACATTATTAACGTTATGCTGTCCTACCACAGCCAAATGTTCTCTACTACTAGCCTTACCTACTACTATGTTCTTAGGTAGGATTACCTTTTCTTCATTCACATTTAACACTTTTACAGGCACTGTGTTTCTCTTGGACACTTTACTGATACTGGCACCTATATAAACTCCAGTTTCTTCTATTTCGATAGGCTCAACTAGCACTTCTTCATTATACTTAGTCATTTTCTTTAGCTTCAACTATGAATTGACTTCTCGCAGGTACTTCAGTTATTTTAACTAACCTTACAGGAACCCTTTCTTTCAAACACTCCTGTTGGAATGCTCTGTTACTTATGTTAGGCATAAGTGTAGAGTCATCTGAGGGGTTTGAATTATTATTTTCCTGTTTTAAAGGCTTATTCATTAACTTATTCTGCCTTATCTTACTATCACTCACCTTATCTTTATGACTTCTGCTAGGTTTAGTGTTTTTCTGTGCAGTCATATTCCTTGGCTTTCTTTTAGAACTTTCTTTAAGACACTTCTTATTCTTACTCCTCCGACTTTGTTGTGTGTCACTACACTTTATTAAGAAGTCAGTGCTTTCGTATTTTGATGATTGATTCTTAGCTTTGCTAGTGCTAGCGTTAGGCATCTGACTATTAGTCAGCAGGAAGGTGTCATGTTTTGCAACTGTTGCACATAAGTTTGTAGGTTCAAGTCCTTCAAAACTTAAGACCTCTGTTTCTATGCGTAGCTTACTTTGGGTAAGAGATATTTCAGTGTCATAAGTTCTTAAGAAATCTTGCCCTATAATACCATCTGCATCTAAGTATCTGCTTACAGATGTAAAATGAGTGGTTTAACTCTAAGTGTCCTACTCTCATTTGCATATTATATCTACCTAACGTTTTACCAGAATGTGCTGTTATAGAAGTTAAAATACTTCTAGAAACTTCCTTCCAAGCATTATCTAACAATGTCGGATTTCTGTCTACTAATTCTGAACTCAGTAGTAACGATCGAGCACCTGTATCAACCAATAACCGACATATTATACCTTCTACTTCGACTTTAACTATTGGTGATACTTCATTAACACTATGAATACTTGATCGCTTTTCCCAAATTGCCGGAACTATATCTACTTTAGCTCTGTAATCCCGGTGGGGATTACGTTTTTGGACCTGTAGCGAAGATAGGGCTACCATTATTATTGGAAGACCTTCCTCTGTAAGCTCCAGCCTTTGGGGCTTTTCCGTTTTCAGCCTTCGATGGCCGTCGCCAATCTTGTGCCATGTGGCCTGTAATGCCACAGTTATAGCACACTGTCTGCTCATTTCTTTTCTGCTTTGGAAAGCAGTTTCTTGCCTTGTACCCAACTTTACCACAGTTAAAGCACTGGAAGTCATTGGGCTTACTCTGTGTATTAGACACATTAGCCTTGCTAGACTTATTAACTGCATTTATAGCAGAATGTTTAGGCTTATAGATCTGCTTTTCTCGTAACTCTTCTCGAGTGGCTACTTCAATTAAATCTAGTAAAGTTGCTTGAGGGGTATTTGCTTCATTTACATATCCTCTAGTTACATTACTGTATAGCCCTCGTTCATACCCAGATTTTAGAGTATCTTGCAACATATCCTCAATTGGGTGTGTGCATAAGCCTTGTCCAATCTATTACCTAACTCTTGTAGCTTATGTCCAAAAACTCAGATGGATTCGCCATATTGTTGATATAGGTTATGCATTTCTGTTAAGATTACATTAGTAGTTTCTCATGTCCTATACTCTTCCAGTAGCTTACGCACTATATATTGATAGTCTGTTGTTTTGCGCAGTTCACCAAAAGCCCTAATGTAACGTTTGAATTCTCCTGCTGTTCTTAAACGTAAAATATCAGCTTTCTGGGCATCAGTCCAGCCCAATATTCTAGCTGCTTCATCTAAAGCATTGATAAAGCTTACGACATCCTCATCTGCATTACCATGATACAGCAGTATGGCACTTGTTAAGTGTGTTGCACCGCATGGCCCTATTTGTGCAGGTTGCTCTGCTGCGGCTTCATGGTTAGTGTCAGCCCTTCTATCGACTCTAGGGCGTGCACCACCATCTTCTGTAGTCGTATCTACACCAGCAGTAGCCATAACTACTTATTTCTAGCTTACACTACTTATAGTACTTCGGCTGACTTTCTTACTTTTTCCGTCTTTCTTTACTCTAACCAACCTGTCGTTAACTACTCCAAAAATCCTCGAGACTGCGCCAGCTGTAACGAGTAGCGCCCTGTATTTATTGGAGGATTTGTCATGACGAGTGGAGCC
>NW_013743704.1:0-773 GCF_000517525.1 Limulus polyphemus
AAATAACCCAAGGAACACTACATCAGGCATGTTTTACGTGATATCTAAAGATCCGTGGAGCAATCTGTAGGATGTGACACACGTATACTAAAGAATAATCCTTCGGTTTTAACATGTTAAACCTGTTACTGTGAAAAATAGATAGTTAATAGATGTAAAAAAGAAATAAGATTTGATATTGTGTAAAAATTACAGTTGATCAAGACTATAATGATACATTATTAAAAGTTACAAACATTACAACATATATATTATATTGTATCAAGAAAGATGCCCTGTTTTATGAATACAACAATAGTTCAAAGTTTGTTTGTTTGTTTTTGGCTTGGCAAAATATTACTAGGTGGGTAAACCCTTTGTATTAGGGTGTCAAGAAATTAATGTCGCATTTTGGAACACTTTCGTTACGTACATCGCGTATAATAGTTAAACTAACCGCCTAAACATGACTTTAGTGTAGCCTATATAATGTGTAAAGTTTAGTATACTCTAATCCCTTATAGTGATGGCACACGACGAGACACACATTCGGCATGTAATGCTGTTTGTATACAAGAAGGGAAACAACACCTCTGTAGCCATAAATAATATCAAATAAGTTTATGGAAATGTTTTGAACGTTCTTAAGTGTCAACGATGGTTCAGCAAATTTCGATCAGGCGATTTTAGCCTTAAAAACTGTGATGGCAGGGGCCGACATGTTGGAATTGATGCTCTGAAAACGCTCGTGAAATGGCCCTGAAATTACATGTATCTCATGAAACAATACGTAG
>NW_013743705.1:0-1445 GCF_000517525.1 Limulus polyphemus
CCAGTCTAAACACTTGTTCCACCAATTTACAAATAATTCACGGTCAAACCCATAATACCAGTCTAAACTTGTTTTAGACAGACATTCTCCAATATTTTACACGATTTAAATTACAAATACCCAAACCTTTCTTTCTGTCAGTTGAAGTGAAAGAGCTGAAAATAAGTGTACACGAGCAGTATTTGTAGTGGAAATTGGTTTAATTAACGTATTTACTATTTGATTTGAAATGTTTTTCAAAGTTTTGTTTTTCTCATATTAATCCACTAAGGTCGACTACACAACAGGACAATCAAGTATTTGGAAGAAAGAAACAGGAAAGGGTGTGAAAAAAAACCCTGGAAAAAGGAAAAACAATGGGAAATGGCGAAGGGGAGACGAACAAATGAAATCTGTAATGTGCACTTTCACACTTTGAGTTCAAGAAATCAGAATGTAAAACAAAATATTAATATATAAAAGCCCACGCATGCAAAAGATCGTGTTACAAATAAGGCTTAGACGTTTTACTTACATTAAGTTACAAGTAAATGTAGTGACAAACTAGAAATGGATTATAGACTTCGATTATCTATGAAACTATAGTGGAAAAGACGCGTACGAGTACGTGTACTTTGACAGATAAAGAAGGATGTAACCATAGACGCACACAGGTAGTAATGTAACTACCACGGTATACTCTACTGTAGGAATTCCCAACCTTTTTGTTCCTCTGTACCCCTTAGCCTTGGGCATTCTGACAGGTTCCCATGTACCCCTAACACAATTAAGGATCAAAAATTGATAAAATTATATTGATTTTATATTATTTTATTATGATATCTGTATGTGTGGACTGCATAAGGATCTTATGGTATTGATAACACAGATAAATTGAACTCTGCGTATATTTATGTGAGCCACTTTGCTCTCTTTGACTGTAGATTAAAACACCATGTAAAGTGTAAACCATGGTTATACTCTCAGGCCCCTATGTACCCCTGGTTGGGAATGTCTGCTCTACTGTATTATAGTTTATTCATTCTCGTCAAAAACCGACGAAACGAAAACAAGTGCATGTACGTGAAACTTCTCGCCGTCGTCAGGGTTACTGAAGCTAAACAACAATAATAATGTGAATTTTCGTTCAAAAGCGAAGAAATCAAGTGTTTGTTTGAAGCTAAGCACAAATGGACTGTCGTGTGTTCTGTC
This sequence comes from Limulus polyphemus, assembly GCF_000517525.1. Taxonomy (NCBI): domain Eukaryota; kingdom Metazoa; phylum Arthropoda; class Merostomata; order Xiphosura; family Limulidae; genus Limulus; species Limulus polyphemus. The sequence goes on from NW_013743705.1 coordinate 1,192, forward strand.
CACCACGGGTATCGAAACCCGGTTTCGAGCGTAGTAACTTTGCAGACATGCCACTGTGCCAGTAGGGGGCGAAAAAATACATTTAGAAGCGGCATTAAACAGAAATTGGAGATCTAATAGGTAATTATTAACCGAATATATCATTACAAAAAGATTTTGTCTGTTGTTAGTCAGAAAGCTAAACAATGGGCTATGCAATGCCCACTACGGGTATCGAAACCTGATTTTAGCGGGTTTTTGAGGAGGAACTAAAA
>NW_013743706.1:0-3284 GCF_000517525.1 Limulus polyphemus
CGAATTTATGTATTTATGAATGTGTACTGGAATAATATCTTGGATAACGTTCTACGACACCTGTTCACAAACATGTCACCAAGGTTATATTAGCTCATCGAAAAGGAAGCTAATAACATATAAATAAACACTCGAATTCAGATCAGCCACCAAATCTAGTATAGTTGAACATGAAGTTGTCACGTTTAATTTGTTTAAGATCCTAACTAGAGCCAATGATGAAAGAAGTCTCCGTACAAAACGGGGTCTGAGATCTACGTTATTTAGTCTGAAGAAAGCTTACTTTTAAGGCTATAAAAATGTAAAGATGAAATATGCCGTCGGTTACTTTTGTTTGTAATTCTACAGTAGAATTGGTAGACCTGGATCTCGGATCTTCTGTGCTTCACTAATATTTCATTAGCTCGTTCAAAATCTACAGTTCTTCCATTCGATCTGGAAAAAGAGAAGTCATCTATCTTAATCTGCTCTAATTCTAGGAATTTACACATTTTGTGAAACACAAAAAAATAGTTTCTTTTTTTTAACCCTTTACCAAAATTGAATTTAACGTGCACTTTATATATTGTTATATTTCAATGGCCAGTAATTTAAGAAGTTTTTTATTTTAAAGGTTGAAGAAACACCTATCTTTGGCCCTATCTAAATAATATATAATTACCCTTATTTACTTCTTTTTATAATTCAATTTTGATTTTAAAAACATTATCAGCTACTTAGTTTATTGTATGAACCCCCTTGCAGTGATTTTTATATCCATATAACAGGTTTCGATTCAGCACCACTACATCAGAAATCGGTAGCAGCTTTTTGGGTTAGACTGAAATGATGCGAAGGAAAATGCGGAAAACCCTTTGAGACCAAATAACTCTTTTAAACACAGATAACACATTAATTATATAATATATATAATTAATTTATACTTTATCATCTACCATCTCCTTTGTGGTGAAATAATCTTAACACTTCATATAATATGTACAGTTTCCAGTTGTAGAACAATTTAATTTAATTTTTGGAAAGAAATCTGTCACCATTGGATTTCAATGATAGGCGTACGAGGTGGGGGCAGTCTTCCTATAATGTAATACATACGGCCATTGGATAAATTTTCAGTTTCCATTCGAGTAAAATTAAAAACAGGAAATACGGTGATTCAGGCAATTTTTACCTTCATTCGGGAAAACTGGTTGCAGAAGTTTCTTACTCATAACCACATTCAGGCAAAAATTGTACAGCCCAAATTTGAAAGATCTACCGTACGCCTATGATTTCAATACATAGTGAATTGAAAAAAGACCTTCCATAACTGCTGGATGAGTTTAGTTGAAAGCCATGACCATCCAGTTTTTTTTAAGATACTTGAAAATAATAGGTAGTACAGTTAGATAGTAATCATAAACTTACAGAGGATAATTAGCCGACCATATTGTCAGGTATATTAGGTTTCTAACCACACTACGTAACTCCGGACCTACCAGGACATTTATTAGAAACCCTATAAACACATACACGCATATATTTATATATTCTTTAGTTTTTGTAAGTTACTAATACTTAACAGTTTTAACTTAGTTTTATACTTATGTTCGTCATTTTAAGAGCCATTTATAGTATCTGCATTCTCGTTTCACTTCTTACTAAATGAAGACATCATCATTAGCCAAGTTTCTTATCTGCAAATCCATTAACCAAATATATTATCAAATAATTGATAGAATACTTTCTAGCTTATCCCATTCTACTTCTTCATTTGTTTATGGGATCATATCTGAGTTACTGGGATTGCTTTATCGTTTTAGATATTCTTTTTTAAACATGATCTTTTAACAAATGCATCGGGAAACCTAAACTAAAATTAGCATACGAAGATGAGGCTACGAAGGTAGGAGGCTGTGAATAAATTATCTGATGAAGCAACTGCTCTATCTGAAACTACTAGTGACAATTACCACATTTAATATGTGAAATAATGTAGCAAATACTATATGAGACTCATTAAATTGACAAACAAAAGCATAACAATTAGATAATGTCTGCATGTCCTTAAAAATAAAGGACAAACAAAAAGCACAAAAAATAAAGGTAGAAATACCAAAAAATGTGTGTGTGAATACAAGGTTTAAAAGTTCCTGGCGAGGGCTACAGCATTGTTAACTTTACCTCGCGGGTCTCTCGTACGGCGAAAGTATTGTAAGATTTACCGCATGGTCAGTTATACTTCAGTAAAAGATCCAAGTGGGACCACGTGATTACCGTAACGGATTATAGACATCACGATTGGTGGTTTGCAGCATGTCTTTTAATTAAGAAAAAAAAAAACTGCACTCCACAATTTAGGGCTGTAACAGAGGCGTCATTAGGTAATTAAAGGATTTGGGGCTCGAGCCCATAGGCGCAGAAATTTTTGGCGTTTCAGTATAATATCGAATATGGTTTTCCATTGTGACTTCTAAAGATACCAACTGAGGATTCGGGGCACTATCAAATAGAGCCATGGTATGGGCCCCGTTACGCTTCTGGCGGTGGTTGCTTTACTATTCGGTCTAACAAGCGTGGCCCAAGACTTGTGGATGGGTGTTTTTAATTAGCTCCCTTCCCACAAGCCTATTATTCAAAATTAAAGATGTCTAACGCAGATATTCCTCATGTAGCTTTGTGCAAAATTCAAAAAAACAAACTTTGGTTAATACCGTTCACTAAAAGTTCCTTGCTGTTGAACCAACGTAAAACGAAATAAGCCTTATAACGATACTTTTGCATGGCAGCACTGTTTTCGGCTAAACTCTTTTTACAATCGTAGAGGGGTGGTTTGTGTGACATTACATCACAATAGACTGATAATAATACTTATCAATTCTTTCATCTAGTTTTCTCTTGTACTTTGGTAAACGAACCAAGAGATCCAGTGGTTAGCCTACCAGACTGTAGATCTAGGGTTTCAGTACGAATATAATAGCATATCAAAAGCACGTGTACTACTTTGTGCTACCAACGAGACCTTTCACACATTACCAAAACTAATCATACTGGCGGAGAATGCAACACCTAAAGCTTCCGCCGAATTGTTATTTAAATAAGACATTTATAAGATATCAATTAGTAAGGTATATTAGCATTATAAAATTCCGCCTTACTGTGGACTTTATGGCTCCCTCGTGATTAACATAGGTTCCCAAGTACCGAGCCAGTTTCTCAATTACCCCAGTAATTTCCATAACTACCCAAAGGGGGTTCGCAGCCGAAGTAAAAACCATTAGAACACACATATGCCTGTGGTGCTT
>NW_013743707.1:0-2797 GCF_000517525.1 Limulus polyphemus
CCATAGATTAATTTAAATACGGGTAAATATTATATAACAGAAAACAAATAAACCATAGATTAATTTATTTAAATACGGGTAAATATTATATAACGGAAAATAAAATAAACCAAATATTAATTTAAATACGGGTAAAATATTATATAACGGAAAATAAAATAAACCAAATATTAATTTAAATACGGGTAAAATATTATATAGCAGAAAACAAAACAAACCATAGATTAATTTAAAATTGTTTTCGTGTTTGTTTTTAGAGCAAAACCCCTTTGAGCTTTCTGCTGTGTCCACCTCGGTGAGTCGAACCTCGGACTTTAGCGCTGTAAGTCCGTAACTTACTATTGTTTTCTATTGGACACAATCTATTAAACCCCAGAAAATAACTGAAACAATGAAGTCCCATGTGCTAACCTGAATCATTTCCTTTTCATCTAGACAATTGAAGTAACTAAAAATATGATTTATAGCTTAAAAAGATATGAAGAAACCTTGGTTGATCACGAGCGTAAAACGTACATTTGTAAGAAGTAAGATAGGTTAAAGTAAGAACCAACGTATGGTTGTTTTGTATTTATGCCAACGTTACTGAGGCTATATACCGCTGTCACAAATTACACAGACCTGCGATGGTTTTATTGTATTGAATTTTTTACTTGTTCTACAGCAAGTCTTGTATGATGAATCCGAAAATAATATCAATTTTTCTCCATCACGTACAGATTTTTTACAAAACGTCATATGTACTTTTGCATAAGTGAATCATTTTCATTGAAATCGAGCCATATTTGGTTATGTTTAAAATGCTGACAACCTGCACCCCAGTGGCACAGCAGTATGTCTGCGGACTTACAACGCTAGAATCCAGGTTTAGATACCCGTGGTGGGCAGCGCACAGATAGCCCATTGTGTAGCTTTGTGCTTAATTACAAACAAACAATCACATGTTGACAACCACTGGCTATAGATTTCTCTAGACCAATTGCGACATGAGTCTTATCGATCTTTTAGAACCCAAACATAACAATAAAAACATTTTCATTGTGGTAAACGAAATAATAATTTGATCTAAGTAAGAAATTTTTTCTTCTTCCCGATTTGTAAAAATTCTTTACGTGATAGAAAAAAAGGAATATTATTTTCGAAATCTGCGTAGCTGAATTATGGAAAATCCGGTAGTAAGCCCAAAACAACTTTTATGAAGTTTAAATTCTCAGGCCTATGTTATAAACTACAGATCAGAGGATAGGCACCCAATCAGCAGCAACCTACAAGCCAGCATCCACGCTAAGGAATTGTCTGTCACTCTTACAACGCTTCCACAGCTTAAAAAGAGGAAATTTTCTTGTGTTATGCAGGGACTCGATCCCTTCTCGTCAACTCTAAAAACTAGAGCTCTTTCACAGGGCCGCGTCCTATAAAAGTAATGAATTATTAGTATAAGCTTCTGATTTATAAGATAATTAATTGATTTACAATAAGAATATGTAGTATCACACTATTACCTGAAATTTTATTATATTTGTGTAGATACAGATATAGTTCTGTTATAAAATAGGTTTAAATTATTATATTTGTGTAGATACAGATATAGTTCTGTTATAAATTAGGTTTAAATTATTATATTTGTGTAGATACAGATATAGTTCTGTTATAAAATAGGTTTAAATTATTATATTTTTTTAAACCTATTTTATAACAGAACTATATCTGTATCTACACAAATATAATAATTTAAACCTATTTTATAACAAAACTATATCTGTATCTACACAAATTATTCGTCGACTTTATTTTAAGATCAAGAAAACATGTTTTTAATATTCTTTTGTTGTACAATAACTCGTGATAATAGATAAAACTTATAGTGTAGTGTACACCTTAAACAAAGCTGATATATGTGCAGTGTACAAACAAACTCGATATAAAATCAAACTGGTGTATTTACGTGTTTTACACTCACCAAAAATAAACCTATCATTCTATAGGTATTTGAAGAACTTGTAGCATTCCGCCACAATTTAATTCTTCGTATTGTTAGCCAGACAGTGGGCAGCTTGTACATAGTTGAATAGAGTTGTTTAAACATTTGTTTAACAACAAGTAAAAGCTTGGAATGGTCCATTCTTTCATTGGGGTGTGTGTCTATGAGCCAGACTAATTTCGGAGAATTCCACTCCTCATCAGTGACCCTGGACACTACCACCAATGAAATATCAGACCAAACCAAGTCTTCATACTAGTGAGGTATCGAAAATCAAACTGGTGTATTAAAGTGTTTTACACTCACAAAAACAAACATATCATTCTATAGGTATCTGAAGAACTCGATGTATGTGTAGTGAACACTTGAAAAATATGTGGTATGTGAAAACTATGAATCGTGAAATAAATTCTAAGTAAACAAAAAGATAACAGCTTGATTTTAAAAAATCACAATTTACAAAGATAGAATGATACTTTATATGAAAACAACCAAACCAGTTTTTACCAGTTTAACACCAAACAACCAGTTTTAATAAGGAAATAAAAACATAATTATTACATTTTACTCCATATTTAAAAAAGATGATATTTTAATACAACGACTTCCTTTAACTATATTTAATAACCTGAAAAGTAATAGTTGTAAAATGTTGGATTAATTTTAAATACTTTTATTAAGATATTCAAGTTGTTGTTTTGTAAAACTCAATTACATCGTCAACTATTATTTATCTGACAATAATTATTAAAATAATAAGTAAATATAAATATATATATATATATATCACACAGGATAATTATTAAAATAATATGT
>NW_013743708.1:0-2680 GCF_000517525.1 Limulus polyphemus
AGATGGATTTACTACTGTAGGTAGGTTGTGTGTAATCGAATTTTTCTATCTGGATAAATGCATTTTGGCTATTATGACTCCTATTTCGAGAAATCAAATGTGACGTGACGTATCACATGGTGGCTTTTCTCTAAGTTAGCTTCGTCATAATTTTATGTATTTAATAACTTTAATATCAGTTACTGTTACGGCTGTTGCCTAGATACCTATTGTAAAACGGAGCTCTACAGTTAACGAATTTGTATTGCTCTGTACATTGTTGCCCGATGAAGGTCCTGGTAAAAGGGCCAAAAGTACTCAAATAAAAGTATTTTAACGTAGATAAAAGTCCATGTATAATTCTACGTATTAATTAGCCTACGTTATGAGTCTTAAACAACATTAATTAGGGCTAGTTAAGCATGATGGAAAATATCGCTTACCTTTTGTAATGCTCTTCTTGGATTGGAGTTTCCTCGCCTCTCACTTTCAAATGAAACTCACAGCTACACTGCTCGTTCAGAAATGATTTTTGTAAAATGATTGAAAAATTTTTTGCATCATCATTATTATCTCCTTCATTTTTTTTTAAATCTTTGTTAATAAAAATCGTTATTAACGGCGCAGCAAAAAACAAATTTGACCTTATTTAAAATTTGTTTTTCGCTGCACGGGTAATAACGTCTTTATTTAAAAATATTTTTATCAATTTCAAAATTAGAAATACAAACAAACAAACATTTAGATATAATCCTTTCCCACAATAATATGATATCTAACACTTTTATGCGTGTTTTTTGTTTTGGTTGTTGTTGTTTTTTTTTAAAAAAAAACTGTTGTTACGGAATTTTTATTATTATAATTAAACACTTGTTCCCTAACAATTTATTGTACCAAGCGACAGATGGCAGCATATACTTCTCACTTTTTATGGCTAAAGAGCTATAGGGCAAAATTATAGGTAAAAAAATTGGCCAATATATTTTTGGAGAAAAAAAATAATACCCAGGTGTACACCGTCATAATTTCCTTAGTATGCGTGCAAAGTTGCAGGTATCTAGGTTCTTTCCTCTTGGAGCTATGGCGCTGACTGACTGAAACAGACACATACACAGAGGCTATTTTATTAGTAATAGACAACAAAGTATGTCATAACCCATCCGAGCAATCGACTGTCGCTATTTAAAACTTCCACGTGCCGACCTTCGAATAACAATGTTTCACCTCTGATCCCACTTTAGGTAGATTAAAAATCTAATAGTTAACTCCCGTCGTTCTTATTGTTTGTAGTTAAGCACAAAGCTACACAATGGCTATCTGTGCTCTCGCCACCACGGGTATCGAAACCCGGTTTCTAGCGTCGTAAGTCCGCAGACATACCGCTCTGCCACTGGGGGGGGCCCGTTGTTCTTAAGTTGAAGTTAGCAAAGATAATATCGATAAAGAAAAAGCATTTAGTGAACTACCATTTTACTACAAACTAGAGACCAGAGAGCCCTTAATTCACTTATTAAATGTTGTTCTGTAGTATTTCACATAAGATTGGATAGATAGACAGAGTATCTCCAACGTTATTTATGATCTATTACTGTATTTATTATCCTCCAAAATCATTTCTTTTCAAGTGTTTGGTACGATTTTGTCTTGTTTAATTTGTTGTTTGATTCTAGCACGATTTGTTATATCTTTATTTTTTATAGAGTATTAACTTGACTTTAATTCACATTTTTCGCGTCTTTTCAGGTCTCCCGTTGGAAAAACTGTAACTTTACGGACTTACAACGCTAAAATTCGGAGTTCGATTTGTTGTGGTGGATCCAGCAGATAAGCTAATGTGGCTTTGCTCTAAAACAAACAAAGAAAAAAACAAAAGCTTCTTTTCAGACTGTAATTTCATTAGTGGTTTTACAATTATTTTTAATAATATCACATTTTTAGTGATATTAACATTAAAAAGGAATTAAACATTAAACATTAAGGAATTAAACAAGTAACATTAAAAGGAATAAGTTGCCGGCAAAACCCGAAGTTTCTCGATTCCAAACCGACTGTGTAAAGGTTTGTTATCACATGACTCGAGAATCTACAGTTTTTTCTTGGCTTCTTCATCTCAGCTGTTGCTGTAAGTGCGTGTTCAATTTTACTTAACCTCGTCTGTTTGGCACATGAATAGGTATCCACCGATGAAATGTTAAAAACAACAATAACAAAACCGACGAAATTTACATAAAATCTGCAATATGTTGTTCGTGATCAACATTTTCAAACTGTTGTTGATTAAGTACCAAGGTATGTAAAGTAAAGAAAACAAGGCTTCAAACATTTTGTCTAAAAAAGGCAATCTTGAATCGTGTTCAGATGGATATGTGCAGTGGTTATGCTAATAATACATTTCCTTCTGTTTAATTTCAATATCATACGAATGTTCTTGTTTTGTTTGTTTTTTTGTTCCACCCAACCTTTAAATTTACGGATTAATATTAATACACATTAAAATAAATACGTTAAGAAGAATTTTAACTTTTTACTGTCTTTTATGATATTCCGAAGATACAGACATTAAAACAATGTAGAAACTGATTCGTTAACGTTAAATTCCTCCCCATTAAGATTAGAGATCAATATAAAGAAACAAAAATTGTAACAATTGTTAAATGTCAGTTATTGTGTTGGTTTGAAGGAACAACAACTGTAATTAGAA
>NW_013743709.1:0-1926 GCF_000517525.1 Limulus polyphemus
GTCTTGGTTTTGTCTGAAGTTTCATTGGTGGTAGTGTACTGGGTCACTGATGAGGAGTGGAATTTTCCGAAACTAGTCTGGCTCACAGACACACTCCCAATGAAAGAATAGACCATTCCAAGCATTTACTTGTTGTTAAACAAATGTTTAAACAACTCTAGTCAAAGACGTTAGGAATGATTTGCATTAAATTAGTAAATAGCTATTGAACTTCACTATAGAACCATACAATGTTTTCTGGAGTAGGGTAAATAATATCACAATAATTGGATGATACATAGCTAGCAAATTCAGTTTTACCAATTCCAGTTGGACCTGACAATAAACAAGTAAAAGTGTTTTGTCAATGGTAATCCATCTTACAAAGTAAGATAAATGAATAATTCGGTAACCGTATGGTATGGTGTTGAAATTGGATAAAATGTGTCTTTTGGTGTAAATGGGGTGATATTTTTTACTTTCTGTTTTGTTAATGATAGATAGTATTTTAATATCCCGACATATTTTCCTATGAGTAATATTGTTTAACAGATAGATCAAGTGTTATTTGTTCTCGGGCATACCCCAACAAGGTTTTGCAAGTAACCTCCTGCCAGGATTAAATTCAGTGGTCAGTTGCACACATTCCTTTTCATCATACTGTTCAATATATTTCTGTTTTGTATCTGATGTAAAACAGTGAGAGGGCTATCCTAAACTTCCCTGTTGTATTTTCAAAAATCTATCAATACAATTGGAATGGAAGAAAAATCTGCATTAATCATTCCTCCTTTCCACTACTCGTACAGTGCACTCACGTCAGGTGGTGGAATGCAGAAATGAGTAATGCAGATTCTCCTTCCATCCTAAATGCTCTCTAGTTTCTGATCCTTTTCCATTCTTACATCCCGTCAGTTTTAAAATAAAATTTTTTGATACTAGTTTCTGAACTTTTTACGAGTCTAAGTCTTGTGTTCTAATGTGGCTTTAACTTTTAGGTGAAAGACACCATTTCACTAACTTATTCAGTTCTATTTTATACAACGACATAACATAATCTATAGATGTTACTTCTTGAAGCAAGATAAGTCGTGACAAGTATACTGTGATAATGAGAATAAGGTAGATTATATACTTCAATACATAATGGTTGACTGATCAGAGACAGTGATTAGTACTTTGGGTTGTCACTGACCCATCCCTACATAGATATGGCTAACGCGCTCCATAGTTAATATTTAATCACATGAAATATTATACACTTAATACGGTCTGTCTTAATAGCAATGACGCTGGGGTTTAATATTATGATAGTATTAACCTTTTATTAATCAAATTAAAAGTTTTCTACATTTTAATAATTCACTCCAAGTTAGATCCTTGTTTTCATATCTCAGTTACTTTTTACAGTTTTTCTTGGTTACCTTACAGTGTTTGGTCTTTTCTACGAAATTCTTGCTTTTCTCTTGTTTATTTTCCATTTTACTATAATATTTATGTCTTATCATCAGAGAAATGTTTATCTGTTTCTGTACCCGGATAGCCTAATCCTCTGAAGCTGGCACATTTGGTGGTCTCCATTTTCTCATAAGCACGCCATTTATGAAAAAATAACCATTTGGAACTTTCTACAGTTCATCTCTCGAGAGCGCATATTTAAATAATGTAGAAATCTGTGGATCTTTTTCTCGCTCAGCTATCAGTTTACTTTTAGTAAATGGAATTTCACCAGTAGAATCAGATCCCTCGCGTCCATCGTTGTTCATCACTGAGGAATCGTCAGTAGGACAATTAACAACAAGATCCTCGTCGGATTAAAAAAATGTATGAGAAAGATCTGTAATATCGTCCTCTGAATCCATGTCTATCATTTGTTTTTTACTTAATTTCTTAGCCTGAGCTCGAGTCACAGCACACGAAGGAAACATATCGAGATTCTCCTCTACT
>NW_013743710.1:0-2623 GCF_000517525.1 Limulus polyphemus
CGAAGAAAGTAAGAAATGAGTAAATAACTTGGATTTTGTACATAGTCATAAAAACAATAATCTAGTGAGTGCAAATTCATCATTATTCGGAAGTTATGTTTAAAATATTTCTAGTTTATAGCAGTGGAGATGTCGTTATCGTTCTAGGTACTGAGCTGACCCAAGTGCTGCTTTGAAACTTAGTATTGTCGTATTTAATGGTGATCGTACCCCTGACCCCTGCTGATCTGCTTACATGGAATTAAAACTGTACAAATGACCACAAAAAAATAACAGTAATGACATGTCTTGATGCAAAGCTAATTAACCGTTCACAAAGACTACCGATTTATCACTTGTAATTATTCTCTTATGAAAGCACTTATTCTGACAGTCTTTTTTTCATGTCAACATACTTAATTTAGAATCTGTGAATTATTTTCCTCTCTACATTTCAGTTGATTAACAATAATCGTTTTCATTACGGTCCTTCCATATATATATATTTTAAATACAGCTTTTAACGGCTCTGCTTAACAGAGCCTTTTGCAGTGCAAACCACGCTGTAGGTCTATTGTAAATATGCACGGCCCTCAGATAGAGAAGGACCGGACATGGCGACACGGACTGTAAGATATTGAACTTCCCTTGGCCACTAGTCAGTTAGTTTATTTTTGTATTAGCAGAGTAAAGACATAAAAATATGAATGTCCTTTTCAGTATTATGACGTAATAGACTTGATATTTTGAAAACATTACACCCTCTTATATATAGAAAGAGAGAGAGGGGTGGGTGGGAGTGAAGTAGGTTATATTAAAATGATTTTTGAATATTTAAATTAGCAATTCACGTGACAACCATAGTCAATAAAGAGTCGAGTTTGAACAGTATTTATCAGAACTATATTTTCACATTGTTTGGCGTTTGGTAAGTAGTGTGTTACCACCGAAAACTGAACGCTGGGAAGGGTTTGTAACAGCCCTTTCCGACGCAAAATATTCATACACATAAATCATATCAACGTGTTCAGGTCATTAATTTAGTATTTCCAAGACAGGGATATCCCTTGTACTTAATTGCATTAGAAAACAAAGAGATGTGAATCAACTTGGGGCACCAGGACCATACAGAAAGAAACCTGCAACAAGTCGTGCTCCAGTCATCATATGCTTTAAGTGCGGCGTATTGTAAAAGGTGAGAATCCACAAATAAAAAGTAGTGATAAATGCCTTCCACATGCTCCAGCCAAAAATACGCAACAATCAAGAATGATCTCCATTTGTAAAAGCGACACACGTCACTCTGTATAAGTTACTTTCACTACATATCCGTTCAATTATTGCATATATCCAGCAGCTGGAGAAAGAAATTGGTATTAAGGGTATTCTGTACGAAGAGTACCAGTAAAGTCGCAGAACACATGGCTTATGGGTTTCTGTGAGATCGGTCTGTTGAAATGAACACAACGTCTTTGTATGCTAGCTGCTTATGGAAAGCCAACAGGAAGTATTGGCGTGCTTTTTACCAGGCAGCCTTATAACAAAGCTTTTTGAAGTGGAAACCACACTATAGGTCTATTGTAAGAATGCACTGCCGTCAGATAGAGAATGACCGGACATGGCGACACGGACTGTAACGACATGATGAGGCCCGAAATCGTTTTAATATAGCGCACTAAACCTCTGATATACGTCAAGAGAGAGAAAAGGGATGGCACTGAATTAAATTAATTACTTGACGTTACGTTAGACAGCCGTCATTGTTTTCCCGAATTTAGCCATGCTAGGCAACAACCAGATTTTCCAAACTTAGTCCCATTAAGTCATTTTTCTCAAACTTACACGGTAATAATTAATTTAAGCAACAGCCAGTTTGTTTCCAAAATTTAGTCATTTTAAGAAGCTATCAGTTTTTCTTAATCTAGTCAGAGCAAAACGAAATAAAAACGATATATTTATTTCATTAAAAACGCCTGTACTACATAATAAAAGCCTCATATAAACGAAGAACTACAACAAAATCAACATAAAGCCCCCCCCTCCAGTCTGCGGACTAGAAACCGGGTTTCGATACCCGTGTTGGGCAGCGCACAGATAGCCCTTTGTGTAGCTTTGCTTAATAACAAACAACAAAACAACGCCAACATGAAAAATAAAGGTGTCAACATTTTCTGGAAAATAATATTACTGTACCCCTAGTGTCAAATGATCAAACTAATTGCTACAAGACTCGATTTGAGACCGAATTTACATAAATATTATTTAGACTCACTAGAATCTGAAGTACAGAAAATGTTATTTTTATGAGGAATAGGATATACAGCTACTGAGAAATGATTGCTTAGAAACAATAGTAGCTAACGAAGAAAGAATGTCTTGATGTAAGGTGTTTAAACTTTGAACACAAATAATAGTCTACATCACGCATTATTACGATTTGGAGTATATTACCAAATAAAAAGGGCCCGGCATGGCCAGGTGGTTAGGGCGCTCGACTCGCAATCTGAGGATTGCGGGTTCGAATCCCCATCCCACCAAACATGCTCGCCCCTTCCAGCTTTGGGGGCATTATAATTGATGGTCAATCTACTATTCGTTGGTAAAAGAGTAGCCCAAGAGTTGGCGGTGGATGGTGATGACTAGC
>NW_013743711.1:0-2628 GCF_000517525.1 Limulus polyphemus
AGGTTCCATTGATCATGAAGAGCCCACTGAAGGGATCACATATGCACATGATCAAGGGGAATTAGTCACGTCATTGAAGACCACATCCCCAAAAGCAACAGAACCTTGCAAGCAGAAAGTGAGGAAGCTGAAAGGGCATGACAAACTAACAGTTCCAACGAGCGAAGTCATAGAGAAGATTGGGCCAGATTGAGATGAGTGTCAAAAAAAGACACCCAAGTGGAAGAGATTTTGGGTAGATTGGAGGAAGTACTTCTCAATTTGATTAATTAGCCCACCCAAGCATCCACTAGAAGGAGCTGACGAGTATGGCTGGCCAACTCCAGTTGAGAATGAGCCAAAAGAAACCAGTTGCCCATATAATGGTGGAATCACAATCCAAGTGCATGAAGATGGCAAGCAAAAGCTCTGACCACCCAACAGAAAACAAAAGGGCAGAGGCAAGCCCAAAGGGTAGGGCACAAAATGGATAAACCACCCTGTGATGGATGAACCAAAGATATGGACGAGACCGTGGTGATATATGTGAAATAAGCATTGGTGACGTCCATCTTGGTCATCCATAGATCTGAGAAAATGCCCACTGTAGGGTGAGAAATGACTCCATGGTAAAACAGGGCAGTTGAATGAAGCAATTGAGGTGGGACAAATCGATGACAGACCTCCAGTTCTTGGTTTTCTTGGGAACAGCAAATAGTCTGAAATAAAAATCTGGTGAAGGATGTAGAAAAGGTTCGATGGCCTGCTGAGATATTAGTTCCTGAACTTCCTTTGACAGACACTGGCTGGGCATAGAATCCCGAGGTGGAGGGAAGTAAATGGGTACAAGACACTAGTGGGAAAAAAATGGATCACGAATGCTTTCAATAAAACATGAAAAAAAAAACAATGATCCTTGACAAAAGGACGCCAATGATGAAGAAAATCGGGAAGCCGAATTCCCATTGGACCTGAACCTCGCCCGCCTGAACAGGCTCAGGTTGTTTGGGAGGAAGTGGGGTAAGGTCTGGAGACAGAGGTTGACCCATGTGACATACGATCTCCTGGTGAATAAACGTGGATAAATCCCCCACCGGGGTCCTCCACACCTGAGGCCTGAGACATAGCACTAATCGTAGGTGCGACTCCCGAAGTAGTAACATGAATTTCGGAATTCATAATGAGGAAGAGTCAACCAATAATCGAATAAATAACAATGCAACTGTAATAAACTGGGATTAAAGTGGAGTTAAGAAACAGTCTTAATAGAAACTAGAAGTGAAAATGAATGAAGACTACTTCGTGAGTATACTAAAGATGAATGTAAAACTTTAAGCAGACAAAAAAGGAACATATCTAAGCACAAACACTGCCAAACGAGAAGTGATAGTTTGGTAGAGGCATATAGAGGGAGGCACATGCTTTACGTGAGTATGTCACGCTCCCATTGATGGAGAAGTGACGCATGATTATTTACACGAGAGACATGTTGGGATCATTCGATTTTAATAGGGGAGCAGTTTAGTAAGTGTCTCAGTTGGTAATACTAATTATTACTACGACTACTAGTCGTCAACTGATCAGGTTTATTACCCTTGTCTTTTTTTAGATGTCTATACTGAATGAAAAGCAATTTGATTGTAAAAAATTCTCAGAGTAAACTCTTTCACACATAAAAATTTATTTTGTTTGTTTGTTTTGAATTTCGCGTAAAGCTACACTAGGGCTCTCTGCGCTAGCCGTCCCTAATTTAGCAGTGAAAGACTAGAGGGAAGGCAGCTAGTCATCACCATCCAACTCTTGGGCTACTCTTTTACCAACGAATAGTGGGATTGATTGTAACATTATAACACCCCCATGGCTGAAAGGGCGAGCATGTTTGGTGGGATGGGGATGTAAACCTGCGACCCTCAGATTGCAAGTCAAGTGCCATAACCACCTGGCCATGCCAGCCCAAAATTTGTTTTTAGGTCAATGTTTCTATTTTGTACTATTGTAGGACTACGTTAATCTTAGCAATATATATTGTCTCTCTCAGTCGCGTGTAACTTTCAAGTTGAGGAATTAAAATTATAAAATAAATTATAAAAATCAATCTAAATTTCATCCCAAAGTATCATATCTGTTACTAAATGTCTGTTTTGGCTAATTTTATTCATTTCACTTTTTATTGTTAACAAACTCATTTCGTAAGTATTATTCTATGTAATATAAACAGCGTGCTCCTATGTATTATTTATTAAATTTGTGATATGTAAGCCTAAACAGTGGCAGATCTAGAAATTTGCTGGGGAAGGAGGGGGGGGGGGGAGGTTGGTTATGAAAAATTACCGAACATGTATAAAAAATGCATTGTTTAAATTTTGTGAATATGATCTATATATAGTTTATATGTTCCATTTGAATTTATAACTAGAGTAGAATAGAAAATTAATTATTTATTTAAAATACATAAACAAATTAAACATATTCAAACATTCCGATTAAACATTGGATAAAAATACACATGAATTCAATGTATTGTTACGCCTCCAGTCGTTAGTTAATTTTCCGTAAATTCTTTCCGACTAAACTTTAGCGACATAAAGTCCTTTCTTAAATAAAACTGGTTTATTCTTTCCGAATACAACTTTACAATACACTTAATTT
>NW_013743712.1:0-2930 GCF_000517525.1 Limulus polyphemus
CAGTCTTTATTTAGTGCAGTATTTACTTAGAGCAGTCTTTATTTAGTGCAGGCTTTACTTAGTACAGTCTGTATTTAGTGCAGGCTTTACTTAGTGCAGTCTTTATTTAATGCAGCCTTTACTTAGTGCAATCTATCTTTAGTGCAGTCTTTATTTAGTGCAGTCTTTATTTAGTGCTGTATTTATTCAGTGCAGCTTTTACTTAAAACAGTCTATATTTAGTGCAGCCTTTACTTAGTGCAGTCTTCATTTAGTGCAGTCTTTATTTAGTGCAGCTTTTACTTAGTGTAGTCTTTATTTAGTGCAGCTTTTACTTAGTGTAGTCTTTACGTAGTGCATCTTTATTTAGTCCAGCCTTTACTTAGTGCAGTCTTCATTTAGTGCATTCTTTACTTAGTGTAGTCTTTACTTAGTACAGTCTTTATTTAGTGCAGTCTTTATTTAGTGCAGCCTTTACTTAGTGCAGTCTTTATTTAGTGCTGTATTTATTTAGTGCAGCCTTTACTTAGTGCAGTCTGTATTTAGTGCAGTCTTTACTTAGTGCAGTCTTTATTTAGTGCAATCTTTATTTAGTGCAGTTTTTACTTAGTGCAGTCTTTATTTAGTGGCTTTACTTAGTGCAGTCTTTATTTAGTGCAGCCTTTAATTAGTGCAGTCTGTATTTAGAGCAGTCTTTACTTAGTGGAGTTTATATTTAGTGCAGTCTTTATTTAGCGCAGTCTTTACTTCCTATTCTGTCTCAGACAGTCTTTGATGAATACGTTGGTGTTTTTTTTTCTTTAATCTGTCTGTTACTCTGATTTTTCTTGCGTAAATAGTGCTCGTTTTTCTGTTACCATTCTGATATTCGTCTCAATGGTCTGCTTTGTCTCTATTACCATGGGTTCTTAGTTGAGTAGAAAAAGAGATATATTGGGATTTTGATTTTACTTCTCAAAGTGGCGTAGTTGTTAGAATTTGACCTTTTAAACGAGCCCAAACTATTTTGTTTAAATCATACATGAAAAGAATAGAACGAGCACGAAATAGTTTTTTAAAAATACTCTATATTAATTAACAAATATACTGTTACGACAGCGGAAGTCACGTGACGCTGCTGGCGTGTTGGCGCTGGTTGCGTGCGTGATTAGTTTCTCGAATGATTGGGGAAGTCCGACTGTGTTCGAGATGCCCTCTTCGTTAGTATATAAGCCTGGCAAAGAAAGCCAGCAGATATATAAATGAAGAGAGAGCAGTAGTTACTTTGAGTTCCGTGTAATTTATGATTCCATTAGTTTCGAGCTAGTGAGCCGTAAAGTGTGTGTTTTGCACTCGTCGAGAGCGAGATTATCGAAATTGTGAATCACTGTGATTTATAGCGTGTATTATAAAAGTTGTTAAGTTTAAAGCGACGAGAAACGTACTGATTGTGGAACTACTGTGTACTAAAAGTTTGTATCGAGGAAGAATAAACTGGTTTAATCAAGAAAAGACTTGTATCGCTGAACATCCTCGGAAAGAATTTCTACCAGAAACAAACAAACAAGCAGTTACGTAACAATATCATAAAATATGTGTAATAGTCATCTACTCTGGTAAGAAACACAACAAGATACACTGTAATGTGTCGTGTGGTCAAGAAAAAAATGCTTTAGGCATATACTCTATTATTTATAGGAATCAACGAATTGCGATTTTTAGCTACCTGTAACTTAGTACCCTTCACACGTTTTTCTGAATTTTACACCTATATTGCCTTTCAGTTTGCTTACATCACATTACAAATATCAAGAAAACCGTGCAGCCAGAACTGAAGAGAAACGATGCCAATGTTCGCCTGAATTTCTTTGTCTTCGTTTTTCTTCTACGCGCCAAATCGCACAGAATTTAAAAAAAAAATTAAAACACATACTCCTTCCAAACTTCTATTTTTATGAAACTTCGTACATATTTAACATACTGTTTACTCTACGTCCGTACAAAACTCTGCATAAATCAAACGCAACGTTTAGTTATTACAGTAAAATGATCGGTGATTTTGAAGAATAATTTTTCCAGGACAAATAGTAAACTAAATCGTTCATCAATTACTGACAGGAACTTTCCTGATCTCAACTTAAAAATCGCCCCACAGTGGCACAGCGGTATGTATGCGAACTTACAACGCTAGAATTCGGGTTTCGATACCCGTGGTGGCTAAACCCCAGATAGCCCATTGTGTAGCTTTGTGCTTAATTAAAAACAAACAACCTTAAAATCGAGTGTTATCCGGTATTTAACGGATCTCAATTGACTAGGATGTCCAGACTTACAACAGCAAAGAATACATCTTGTTTTACAGACCAGATCACACTGTTTTTTCAACATGGTATAGTTTACATATATCTAAATAACATTATAATATTGTACTGTGTGATAGTTTACATATATCTAAGTGACATTGTATTATTGTATTATGTGATAGTTTACATATACGTAAGTAACAATACAGTATTGTACTACGTGATAGTTTACATATATGTCAGTAATAATATAATACTGTACTCTATATGTCAGTAACAATATAATACTGTACTATATATGTAAGTAATTATATAATATTGTAGTATGTGATAGTTTACATGTATGTAAGTAGCAATATAATACTGTACTATATATGTAAGTAATTATATAATATTGTAGTATGTGATAGTTTACATGTATGTAAGTAGCAATATAATAATACTGTACTATATATGTCAGTAACAACATAATATTGTACTATGTGATTGTTTACATATATGTAAGTAACAATATAATATTGTACTATGTGATAGTTTACATGTATGTAAGTAACAATATAATATTGTACTATGTGATAGTTTACATGTATGTAAGTAACAATATAATATTGTACTATGTGATAGTTTACATGTATGTAAGTAACCAATATAATATTGTACTATGTGATA
>NW_013743713.1:0-3937 GCF_000517525.1 Limulus polyphemus
AGGTATGCACTTCTCCTAGAAAGTAGGAAATTAATCCAAAATGGGCAGAAAAGGAAAATCCTAGCACAAGCTTAAAATGTTTTGAGAGGTGTGAGCTATAGTAACATATAAACAGAATTAGCTAGGTACATATCCAACCTTAACTGGAAAAACAAGGTTCCATTATTCATCCTTGGCATTAGGAGTTTGTGGATGAAAAAATTGTCACAACAACACTGTGGCTTGGACATGTAGACTTTGTTATACATACCCCTTAACCCCAACTGTAGGTAAGCAGAGTGTCATACAACAAGAAACCAATATTATAAACTTACAAAACAATTGTAGGTGCAGAAGTATGACAAACTGAATCTGGCATTACAGGATCATGCTTTTGTCAATACTCAACTATAAGAGCAAGATAATAGCTGTAACTGGTATTACGGGCAACATCATTACTCACCCAACTGTAAATGCAGATAAGAGACATCCTGCATCTGGGATTACAAGAAGGACATGGAACATTTGCCCAACCATAGAAACTGAGCCCATACATCCTTTTGCCAGTATTGCGAGTTAGATGAAGACTCCCAAACTCAATTGTAGGAGCAGGGAAAGTACCTTGTTCAACAGAAATTAAGGAAAAAGAGAGGCATCCAATACACCCAACTGTAGGAACAGGGCACTGTCATCCCAAACCTAGCATTGCAAGGAGGATCTCATAAGGTCGGACCTGGGAAAAAGCATCCAGGGGAAATAGAGGGAGGAAAGCCAGCATTGTCCTCTTCTAACTGAGTGGATAATTAGAAGTAGGTGTGGCAAAGTAAAATACAAGCTCACTCAGGAGAAAGCCTCCATAGTTTCCCACCCTAGCAACTGGAAAATGGGAAGTAGAAAGAAAAAAAATGAATAAATCCAGGTTTGCCTGCTTTTCAAAATAGGGTATTATGGACACCCATTGAACTTTCTCCAGTGCAATGTTCCTTCAGACTTACCAACATATTTTTCCCTGCCAACCCTTTGGGGATAAGTAGGAATCCCTTTGTACTTTACTCATGAAGTCCATGAGTGATGGTCCATCAGAGAATTAAAGGTACTGATATCTTGTACATATATATATATATATATATAGATAGATAGATACCACTGGGCAAACCATCAGTGGTATTGGAAACCCCATTTCTACAGCAAGCATTATATTGCAAACAGTAAGTAGTAAGTGTTTGAGGCACAGAATACCCAATCAGGAAACGTTTCCTGATTGGGTATTCTGTGCCTCAAACACGTACTACTTAGTTTGAACCACTATTATAGGGATCCCACTCTGTGGTGGGTTGGTTTCCAAAAAGTAAAAATAAATAAATAGAAGTGATAAGACTTACCCCAGTCAGAGGTGAACGGATGTATGCAGAATAGCCATGGGAGGAAGATACAGCCAGATCATGTAAATAATGAGTAACGAAGGTATTGGTAGTAGTCCACATTTCAGCCTAAACAACCAAAGGATGATAAAGACAAGCAGCCAAGGACATAGTGATGTGATGAACTTGATTAGAACAAACATTGTGGAGATGTCAACCTTCAATAGACAAGTTCAAATACACCAGCTTATAGAGTTTATAAATGAACCCAACAATTGTGAGTGACAGTGACAAATCATAGGAAATGGAAGGATTCCAGGGAGTAAAAAGTTGGAAACGTGAACCTCGTAAATAAGAGTGTGCCAAATAACACCTGTAGGATCAAACCAGAAAAAGAAGCCTATCTGGATCAGAATGTAAGAATAGGTGGGAGTTAGTCTGCAAGGAAATGATTGAGAAAGCCAAACAACCTTTCTTGGCAGCATAGGTTTTAGGAAGGAAGAACCAAGAAGCAGACAAGCCCATGTCAAACAACATCGTGAAGAATTGGGAAAGATGAAAAACAGATGAATGATAAAGAGAGAAACCATGTTACACCAGTCATGGCAGAACGTAGACCATTGCAATTGTTAAATGGCTATGGGAAGTCTGATGGTTCAGGAAAGGAAGGATATGACATCAATATTCTGTTCCTGAGCTGAGAAAATGGATCTGACAAGAGACACGAGTAAAGGTAGGGGAGATTGTACAAGTAAAGGCCAGAGCAGAGGGAACCATGGCTGTGCAGGCCAATATGAAGTGGTTTGGATGAGGGTGAAACTCTGGACAGAAGTTGAAGTAGGCATAGATGTGAAGACACCTCCAATACTGACTGAACTGGGTGTGGAATGGGAGACCAATATGAAGGAAGTTTGATGTTCATTGTGTGGCGAAGGCATTGATATGAGGTGTTTCCCGTTTAGAACACACCAACTGAAAGATATGAGGATTGAAAGAATCTGATTGGGATGAAATAATTGATCCACAACCAGATTCACAACACCAAGAACATGTTCAGCTAAGATCACCATGTGGTGATTGTGAGTTCAGAAAAGGATATCCAGAGTATAAAAACACAGTGACCAGCATTTGGTTCTAGCTTGCTTGGTGGTACAATTGGCAACAGTGAAATTATCAGAGTGGATGTTAACCCCCCATCCCTGGACCAATATAACTGGTCTGGTTCCTGTCAAGCCACTAAGAGAGGTCAACAGAAGGAAAGGTAGCAGGGTAGTCCAAGAGATCCAAGGAGAAGCTCCTATGGTCGACAAGTATCCAATGAAGTGAATGCATATGAACTTGACAAATAGAAATGAGAGTTTCCAATTAGTTTCCACATCCTCAAAATAGAACCTATTGAGCTGTTAGAGAATGTAGTGTGAGGGCCATTGTAACTGCTTGCTCCATGATCCGGAGACAAAGAGGAGAAGGCTAGGCCCAACTGAGCTTGTAATTGAAGAAAAACCCCAAATGAATAAGGTGTTGAGTGGAGTAAGAATAGACATTAAACCCATCTGTGTTGCTTGTGGACCTATGACTGAGGACTGGAAGATGTGATCGTCCGTGTAATCATGAGTACAATGGCCCATAGAGTGAAGTTGTTAGGCAATTGTGCATACTGCCTGACAAAACACATAAGGAGCCGATGTTGGTCTAATGGTATAGCCGTTAACTGGAACACACAATCCTAAATAATACAGTGCTAGTGGAGATAAGGAATATTGAGTGAGAATAGCAGTATAGATGACTCGATGCTATTGGTGGAGTGTAGTCACATGATACGTATAGGTTCAAATATGGTGCAAAAGTTATGGGGGTATATCGACTGGAGTGCTGATCACATAAATTATTTGAGGGCAGATGAAGATTGAGGAGCAGGAACTGTCATTTGTTATTTTTACTAACAGTTAGTCCAGAAAGACATTGGTTGAAAGTAATGTTGGTTGGTGCTACATTGTACTATCATATCTGTACAGGCAGTTTTAGATGTTACTAAAAACACCTCTTGAATATGGTACGTTATCAACAGTTTATGTTTTTAATGCTATTCTGTTCTGGGTAGAAAATGTTTTTATAAATTTTAAACTTGGTTATATCTTTAGTATTTCTATATTAATATTTGTGTTGATCATGTTTCAACATTAAAATATATTTAGATGTTCATCAAATTAATTAATGTATGATATATTTATTATTACCTAATTTTTGACATCATTTATATCTACTTTAGATAAAGAGACCAGTGTGAACATCTGTGATGTGAGTCAGTTTCCTGGTTATGTTATAAAACAAGAAAATCACTTTACAGAAGACGGAAAATCCGAAACTAACAATATTAGAGAAGAAACAAAATTAAGTGGAAATAACCTAAAAGCATCTATTGTACATCAGTGTGATGATAAACTATACGGTTGTGGAAAAACGTTTGATAACCTAACACAACAAAAGAAGACGTATTCTGGAGAGAAACCGTATCATTGTTTAGTTTGTGGAAAACAGTTTGAGAAAAATAGTCGCTTAAAAATACATGAAAGAATACACACTGGGGAGAAACCATA
>NW_013743714.1:0-3261 GCF_000517525.1 Limulus polyphemus
CATACATAGCTTATACTGTTAGATAGGTATTGCGCAACTCCCGCCTATTCTCCAAAGTTGTTGAAGACTCTCGAGAGCAAGAACCGACAATATATCTATATACGTTAACGCTTTAACCAGTATTGTTACGTAAGACTGAATTTTCTAGAAAACGTTCCCACGCCTATAAATAGAACTAACGTGACGAGCCAGAAGAGTGTCTATTATTAGTTCGTTATATATTGGTGTGCTATAAAACTTCGAAAGCTATAACTGTGATTGTTATAACGATTATCAATCGGAAAACTTAAGAATATTTATAAATTTCGAACGTTACAAATCCTTTAACATCAGTGGATTCTCATTGGACATTAGTAATTTTACGATGACATATAAAGTCGTTGTGGAAAACCTAGTGCGTGTGGCCAAGGACAAAGCTAGCTAGCTTCCCAGCGGATCGTATCTACATCAACTCTTAATTAACTCGCTCATCGTGAATCCTCGATAAGATATCAAGGAGATTCTAGACTAGAAAGAAAACTTTATATTGTTTGTAAGTTTGTGAAACTTCTTTTATAACTCATTGTTTGTAATAACTATTTGTAATAATTGTTATTGTAAATTGTATTGTTGTGTGTATATTAAAATGTATATGCGTTAAAAACGAAGACGGGGTGTATCAATCTTGTTGGCAAATATCATAAACTGACTATATATCGGCTTTAATTTAAATACTGAATCCAAAGTACAATTTAACTACTAAATTTAAATTATCAGTTACTATATTTCGGACTATTCGAAATTCCAATACGTAACACCCGGCATAACCAGGTAGTTAGGGCACTTGATTCGCAATCTGAGGGTCGCAGGTTCGAATTCCCGTCTCACCAAACATGCTCACCATTTCACCCGTGCGGGCATTATAATGTGACGATCGATCCCACTGTTCGTTGGTAAAAGAATAGCCCAAGAGTTGGTGGTGGGTGGTGATGACTAGCTGCCTTCCCTTTAGTCTTTTACTGCTAAATTAGGAACGGCTAGCGCAGATAGCCCTCGTTAGCTTGCGCGAAATTCAACAAACCAATCAACCAAACACTTACATCGGGTAAAGATAATGTCAGAAATAATTTCCTGTAATAACCTTGAGCTTATATTGATGTGAGTGTCTATACTCCATACTAGCAAGTATAATCAATTAATAACGTAAAATTACTGTAAAAGCATTTCACCACCGCGTAAAATTACGAATAAAACACTTCACCATGAACGTCAGGACTTACGAAGGCTTAGCTTTACGCATGAAAAATACACTCAGCATAGAGAGAGTTGTTTGTATATCTCCGGACTCACCGATATCTATATCTTCTGATCTGCATCGTTAGTGACACAAACATCTTCAGAAATAGCACACGGGTTATGTTGATAAAAAATATGAAGTTCACCTAAAAAAAACAGGCAAACATGAGAAACGAATTTAATTTTCGATTAGTAACTGGTATTAAAATTATGTACACAAAAACAAAGAACGAACAAAAACGAAAGTTTTGGAAACGAGTGTAAAACGTACAGCCAGTGGAGTTATTAGGTTAAAAAAAGAAGACTTACCACTATTGAAAATGTGATTGGAGCTCGAATAATCCAAAAATATCCAGGATTTTCGTTGGTTGTCCAACATCTAAATAAAAGATACAATTCACATTTGAAAAAAGGCCACAAGATATATCCTTAAATCTACATTACACGTGATATCAATTATTATGCAAAAGCCGTAAACTGTTGGTAAATTAGTAAATTCATTACATCAAACTTTCGAATAATTCTCTCTCGATATCTAAATGTCACGTTCGAGTATGTCTGATAATAAAACAAAGCCAGTTTAATTCACGCTAACTGTAATTACCTGCATTACTTCAGTAATCAACACACAACTCACAGCAAGGAAATTTGTGAAACGTGTTGTTATTGCTATTAAAAACTTCTAATGATGAAGATATGTCGAAGGAGATTCAAGTTGCTGAATCAGCCTTCAGACTTAACTATTTCTATCATTCAGTAAATAATGTATATTAGACTAAAATTTCAGAAGTATATTGTTAACAAATACATTTATATAATTTTTTTTAACTTACAGAGTCATTACATTAAAACATTATAACAAAAGGTTTAAATTAAACAGTTTTTAGAAACTTTAGATAAACATATTTACATTTCAATGAGGATTGAACTCCTACAAAAACATCATAATTTAAACATATATGTATATATATATATTATTTATTATAATTTTTAGTGAATCAATGGACTTGTTACTTTAAGATACAGTTTAAAAGCACATTACTTGTTTCGTTCTTGGGTCGATCACCTAGTATATATTTTTAGGTTTAAGAGCAATAAATCTTCGAATGTTTAGTGTCTTTAACAACATTATATCCATACATATACGTGTGTGTGTGTAATATCTCAAATATGCAAACAGGTCGCAACGTAATAACGCTTTCTTATTGGAACCTTTTTCACATAGAATAAACTTAAGCATGCAACTGTTAAAGATATTATCAGATTTTTTAAATTTGGAACAAAAAATTTTTGAACTCGGTTTATTTAAATATTTTATAAACTTAATAAATTTATCTTTTAAAGAATTTTTGATACATATACTTATTAATTTTTAGAGAAAGTTTTATTACATAATTAAAGCGCTTAAATAGTTAGAGATGTCTAACAAAATTGGATTTTAGAACCGAGAAGATTTGACTCTCTGAAGAGAATACAATAACGATTCCGAAACTCGATTTTTGAGTGCATAGCATACAGAAAATAAGATGGTGTTCAAAGTGTGAAGAAAGTAACGTTTTTACGTTAATGCTCTTACATAGATTGTAGTCAAATACTAAATAATATCATGGATTTTATGTTAATATTTGATATTATTTAGTATTTGACTAGAATCTATGTAAGTTTGACTACAATCTATGTAAAAGTATGAACATAAAATCCGAATATCATGGATTTTATGTTAATACTCTTACATAGATTCTGATCAAATACTAAATAATATCACGGATTTTATGTTCATACTCTTACATAGATTGTAGTCAAATACTAAATAATATCACGGATTTTATGTTCATACTCTTACATAGATTCTAGTCAAATACTAAATAATATCACGGATTTTATGTTAATACTCTTAACTCTTACATAGATTGTAGTCAAAAATTAGTATTGGACTACATTCTATGTAAAAGTATTAATATTAAATCCGTCCGTGATATTTTTTAT
>NW_013743715.1:0-3354 GCF_000517525.1 Limulus polyphemus
ACTTGTATCGCTGAAGTTTCATCGGAAAGAAATTATACGGGAAATTATCAAACAAGCAGATATGTAACAATATTTTGTTTACTATAGAAATTGGCGACTTCTTTTTATCATTGTTGTGGGCAATAAAAGTCGCTAGGGAAACCTAAAAATCGCTAGATATAATGACAAAATCGTTAATTTGACAGGGTACACATCTTAATTATTAATTTGATTTGATAACTTCCGAGGAAAGCGTAAGAAAACTTGATATTTATTCTTTTAAGTTTCCTAGATAAATTGCAATAACTAAAGTTCAACGAACGACTCCAATACGAAATAGTCACCTGCTTGCTCATGAAGTCATAAACTCTCATTCTGCAACAGTTACTGTAAATAAAATTATCTTGGTTTGTACCTAAAATAGGCTTACTTGTGATACTGATATGGCCTGTCGTCTCTGTTCGTCCTTCACTGTTAACAGCTACGCACGAGTAAAGACCCACATCCTCTGAAGCTACATGGTCAATGATAAGCTCAAAAACCTCTTTACTTTCAAAAACAACTCGTACTCTATCATCTTGGTTCAGTTCTTGACCATTTTTGTAGCTAAAGAAAATAATGATAATAAATTTCACTGACAAAAGCTTCACTCAGATTAACTCAAGTCGTAAAACGACGAAGAATATATATATAATTTACCCAAGACTTCAATTAATTTTGATATAAAGATTTGTTTAATTATTTGTTAAATTTCACGGAAAGCTACTCGAGGGCTATCTGCACTAACTGTCCCTAATTTTGAAGGGATAGACTAGACACATGGACTACTCTTTACTAAAAAATAGTTGGATTGACTGTCACATTATAACACTCCTACGGCGAAAAGGGCGAGCATGTTCGGTTGACGGGATTCGAACTCGCAATCCGCAGATTATGAGGCGAATGATCTAACCACCAGGTCATGATATAAAGTACACAGTCAATTCACACAAAATGAAACATGTCTGAATAAGAACTTAAGGTCTAACAAATCTTAATCACAGTATTGTAATGAGTAAAGTTTCAATTATATTACCTTAAAATCAATTCTACAACAGTATATAACATTTATGTTTTTAATATATCTGTATCAAACCTGAGAATGTAACTCTTAGACAATAAATAATTACAACAGATATGTGAGAGTTTTCAATTTCAAAATCAAATCACCAATGAACAAAACTAAATTAAATAAGATCTTAACAGGTCCGTTCATTGCTTTAAAAAAATTCGCAGCAAACACTGCAAAGATGGATTCCTAAATACAAAAGCTTCTTATAATGTTTACTAACAATGTAACTTCAGGAACAGGATGGCCTCTCACGACAAGTTCAAAACGAACACAAGTTCCTTCTAAAAGTTCTGTGTCTTTTAACTTTACTTTAAAGACTGGTTCATGAGGAAGTACAGTCCCACCAGGACTCGTTGGACGGGAATCTCCCTTCTTTGCCTCAAGTCCTGACCCTAGGAACAAGATTAAGTTAAACTTTTAAATATTTTACTGTTGAAATATCTTTTTTTAAGAATAGTTTTATAATTAATTGGGAACATATGGACCAAATGTTCAAACTGTGAAAAGTATTTAAACACTGAACTTTAAGAAGTTTACTGCTGTTTGCAGTGGAATTACATAAACCTTTTCGATTTCATAAATTTACAAATACTGGAAATTTTCTACTTTACTAATACTGAAAGCTCATAATCTCTTGAAAAAAACAAACAAAAAACAACAACAAGACAAGTTCAAATCTTTGGTAGTTAAAATTTATCAACATTAAATTTTGTATTCAAGATACAAACCTGGTTTTTATTATAATACTGTTTCGACAGCGGAAGTCACGTGACCCTGGTAACACGTGATCAGTTTCTAGAAGGATCGTGAATTATCCTGGAAACTCTAGTCTTTTCCAGGCGCCCTCTATTTTAGTATATAAGCCAGGCAAATAAAGCAGAATGAGATTGATAGAGATAATCAAGTCAAGCCGTAAGTAGATTGTGTGAATCACTGTGATATATAGCATGTGTTCATAAAAGTAGTCAAGTTTAAAGTGAGTGTGGAAATTCTGTGTATTGCAAAGTCGTATCGAGAAAGAATAAACTAGTTTTAATTAAGAAAGGACTTGTATCGCTGAAGTTTCTCGGAAAGAATTTCTATGGGAAATTAACAAACAAGCAGATATGCAACAAATTGGTGTCAGAAGTGGGATGGGAAAGAGAAGAAAAAAGAAGAAGAAAATGGAAATGAAAGGTGGCAAATCAAATTACAGCTTAGCAGATTTGATGGCAGCAATACAAGAACAGCAAAAGAAACAAGAAGAACGAGAAAAGAAACAAGAAGAAAGACAACAGCAGTCGCAAGAAAATCTGCAACAGTGGCAGTTCGAAGAGCAAAATAAACAAGAAGTGAGATTACAGCTTTGTTGGAGGAAAAAGAAAATAAACAAGAAGAGAGATTACAGCAGCGGCAAGTAAAGCTGCAAGAGTGGCAGCTCGAACAGCAAAATAAACAAAAGAGACTACAGCAGTGGTTGGAGGAGAAAGAAAATAAACAAGAAGAGAGATTACAGCAGTGGCAACCGGAACAGGAATGGATACAGGAAGAAAAATCTCCAACAGTTGCAGGAAAGTCAGCAGCAACTACAGGAAAGTCAACAACAGTGGCAAGAAGTACAAATGGAAAACATTAGTAAATTTCCAAGTGAATTAAATACATTAAAGGACGATTCACTGTCTTTTACACAAGGAGGATATATTAGCCATGGACCTAATCACCCTCAGACAATGGAAAGCCTCTTCCAGACCCCGCAGCTAAATCCTAATGCAGACATCTTCAGTCCTGTTAGAAGTCACATTCCAGACATGATTGTCAGCAATAGGGGTGATTTAGTACAAAGGAAGCCACAGGAAGTCGATGGGAAGCATATAGAGTACAATTTGAGCTTCTGACAGAAATGAATGGATGGACAGAGGAGCAGAAGGCAATGTACCTGGCAACGAGTTTGAAGGGACAACCACTGTAAATACTTGGACAGTTGTCAGCAGACGACAGGCACAACTATAGAGCACTGGTAGCGGCTCCAGAACTCAAGTACGGAACCCAAAATCAGTCTGAAGTCTACAGGGCTAGGTTTAGGACAAGAGTCCGTGCTAAAGGGGAGAGCCTGCAAGAGCTGGCACAGGACTTGGAAAGTATGGCACACAAAGCCTACCCAACTGTGCAACCCGATGTCCTCAAATTGTTGCTGAGGGATCAGTTTGTAGATGTTTTTGGAAAGTCCACAACTGAAGATAAAAGTAAATCAAGCTCACCCCTCTACTATGCAGGATACAATGGCC
>NW_013743716.1:0-2620 GCF_000517525.1 Limulus polyphemus
TTTGGCTGGGGGAAAAGTTGCTGCCGAACCTAAAATGGTTAGCGAGCCGATCACTGTTTCATCTTAGGTTGATGTTGTCGTTGGGGAGAATTCCGATGTGGTTTCCTCGTGTGCTGTGACTCGAGCTCAGGCTAAGAAATTAAGCCAAAAACAAATTATAGATATGGATTCAGAGGACGATGTTATAGATTTGTCTCAGACACTTTTTGGATCCGACGGGGATTTTGTTGTAATTGTCCTACCGACGATTCCTCGGTGAGTGACAATGATGGACATGAGGGATCAGGTGAAGTTCCGTTTGCTAAAAGTAAACTGATCGCCCAGCAAAAAAATAATACGCAGATCTTTTCACTATTTAAATGTGCACCCCAAAAGATAAAGTGGAGAAAGTTCCAAATGGTAATTTAAAAAAAAAATGATGTGCTTATGAGGAAATGTAAACCACCAGATATGCCAGCTTGAGGGGACTGTGTTGTAGTTTATCGAATCGTTGTTCCGAAAGCATTTCGTTCTGAAATACTCAAATTTGCTCATGAACTCCCCATGGGAGGTCATTTAAATGTCAACAAGACGTGACAAAATTATGAGACATTTCTTATGGGCAAAAATTAGGCAAGATGTTTCTCAGTTTTGTCAAACTTGTCATATCTGTCAGTTTGTCGGGAAATCTAACTAGAAAATTCCTGTTGCTCCTTTGAAACATATCCCAGCTTTCAAAGAACCCTTCAGTCATGTGATTGTTGATTGTGTTGGGCCTCTACCAAAAACACGATCAGGGAAGCAGTATTTGTTGACTATCATGTGTGCATTCACTCGATTCCCTGAAGCTATCCCTTTGAGAAACATTTCAGCCCAAAAAATTTCAAAGGCTTTGATTAATTTATTTACTTTTGTTGGCTTGCCCAAATAAATTCAGTCTGATCAGGGATAAAATTTGGTGTCGGGTCTGTCAAGTTGGTTATCAGCTCGGTGCTAAATGGATCAAATCTAGTGCGTAACATCCAGAATCGCAAGGTGCTCTTGAGACATTCCATTCTACTTTGAAAAATATGATGCGGACTTACTGTCTCGATAACAAGAAGGATTGGGATGAAGGAGTTAATTTATAATTATTTGCTGTTCGTGATCAGGTTTAGAAGTCGTTAGGGTTTGGCTCATTTGAGTTGGTGTTTGGCCTTTCAATGCGTGGTCCTTTGAAGTTGCTGAAGGAACAATGGTTGGAAGATGATCCAAAAGAAATGCACTTATTGGATTACGTTTCCAAGTTTCGGTCCAGACTCTTTCGTGCTTGTGAATTGGCTCGAGAAAATTTGAAGTCATCCCAAGCTAAAATGAAAAACGTTTATGACCGCAAAGTCGAAGAGCGTAAGTTCCGTCCTGGTGACGTGGTCTTAGTATTGTTACCCACTATGGGACATCCACTTAAAAAAAGCAAAAAAAAAAAGAATGTTAAATTGGAGTTTATCATTACAAGAGTATGATTTGAAGATAATCCATGTCAAAGGGGTTAATAACGTTTGTGCTGATGCATCTTCGCGTGCTATATAATTTTATGATTATACGGTTATTTGTATTGATTGTGTTATGTACTGTCATGGTTATTGAAGTTTTATAATTCTTTGATAATGTATTATTGTCAATGTATATATATAATATCTTACTTAAAAATTATCTAACGTCAATTTTTAATTCTCTCAGGAGGGAGGTGTGACGGATTTATTATCATATATCTGTTTTAATATTGATTTTTGTTTAAGTTGAATTTATATTTAAATATATGCATAATTTATACTGTTAAATCTATATTGCGTAATTCCCGCCTATTCTCTAAAATTGTAGAAAATTCCCGAGTGCAAGATTTGGTTTGAATTTAAGCACAAAGCTACACAGTACGCTTTCTGTGCTCTGCCCACCACGGATATCCAAACCCGGTTTCTAGCGTTGTAAGTCCGCAGACATACTGCTTTGCCACTGGGGAGAGGGGGCGAGTGTAAGAATAAACAATACATGTGTGTACGTAAAAACTAGTGTATCATCAGTATTGTTACGTAAGGTGACATTTCGAGAAACTCTCCTCACGGCTATAAATATAACCAACGCGCCGCGCCAAAAGACAGTATATATTATTGATTTGCTATAGTTGGTATACTATAAACCTCGAAAGCTATAATTGTGATTAACGCTTATTAATGGGGAAATTTCACATATTTGACCAGGAACATTTATAAGTTTCGAACATTACAAACCGTTTAACTTCGGTGGATTCACATCGGACATTAGTACCTTTACAAATACATTATATAACTTCAGAGGTAAAAAACTCGACCTGTGATCAGCAAGGAACACAGAGCTAGCTAACTTCCTGTTAAGTGAATTGCATCTACACAACTCAAAATTAATTCGCTCATCATGAACCCTCGATAAGACATCAAGGAAGTTCCAGACCAGAAAGAAGACTCGATATTGTTTGTAAGTTTGTAAATCTTTTGTATATAAATCATTGTTTGTAATAACTGTTATTGTAAATTGTATTATTGTTTGTACATTAAAACATATTTATGTTAAAAAAGAAACTGTGTGTATCAATTTTGTCAGCAAATATCATAAATTGGAGACATAT
>NW_013743717.1:0-2613 GCF_000517525.1 Limulus polyphemus
GACTTACAACGCTAGAATCCGAGTTTCGATATCCGTAGTGGGCGGAGCACAGATAGCCTATTGTGTAGCTTTGTGTTAATTACAAACAAACAGTATCTATGTGCGTAACCAGAATTTCTGCGCCATCTATTGAATGGCAACACAAACAAAATCCAAAAACATTTCACACTTTGGGTATTCAAGATTCAGATAATTAGAAAAATAACTGTGGTATGTGCAACAACCATTTATTTATAATAGAATACAATTTTAAATAAAAATACTGTCATCACAACAAGAACACGAGTTTTAATTGTAGACTGAGAAACGGGAGTTCTTAAAAATATTATATTTTCAATAAACGATACCACTTTTAATATATAAAAACATTACAGTTTATATGAGTAAAATTTATGAAAATATTGATCTCTGTACATTGAATTATTCGGATACAATGAGTTGCGTATGACTAAAGGGCACAATCTGAACACTTTTTCCGTGCTGTTCTTCCCAGAAAAAAAAATCCATTTTTCTTAAAAAAAATTCAATATTTCTAAACTTTTTCAATGAGGTATGATACTACGATTAGTAATTACTAGCACAAACAGCCCTCCGTCGGGCGGCGTTTCTGCTGGTACTGCTAATGTTTATAATTTAACTGTTAGTGTTACTTTCTATTGTCTTTGTTCATTAGTTCATTATATTTTATTTGTTTATGTACATTAACTCGCAAAAATACATACTGCTAAAACCGAAGAGTTTGGTGTAATGTTTCACTCGAACTTCTAAGAAACTAGAAAGTTATAATTGTTTTTCACACAACATCAATTTTAACAGTTTTACATGATACAGTGGAAGTTACAAATGACACCTCTTTTCCTTTGAACTGAGTATTTCAGTCTCATTTCTGTCAACTGATATGTGGTATTATGATGATGTCTATTGTCTTAATTTTTTGTTAAATGTGGGAAAAAAAACAGTTGAAATTGTACATATTCTATTTTAACCACTTTACACATCATATACTACTTAATTATTTGCATAAATCTAAATACTGGTGCAGATCTATTGAGAAAACAAAAAAGACCGTTTTGCAATTCTTTTTCACATTTCAATAATCATAAAAACAGAATAAAATGTAAAACAATTCATCAATACAATTAAGCTTTATATTCATTTCACTTAAAAAGTGATGCTGCAAAGATTGTCCCAAATAAAGGATCATGAAGAAAGCTCTTTCAAGCTATGTACCAAATTATCAGAAACTTCAATATCATGTCAGCCCCCAAACAGCACTATGCACATTCATGACAGCCTAAACATGTTGTAGCATGCGTTGTACAAGCCTCCAGCTGCCCCTTAGTTCAATGTTTCCATATTACTGGTACTAATAGCTACTTTGCTAAGTCTAGAGCCATTATATCTCATTGATATCTTGTCTAAGATGCCAAACAGTACATCTGTGTTCTTAAAGTAACCGTGTGGTGACTACAAGATGAATAGAAGGTTTATTTTAGATTATTGATTCAGCTAATCTTTGTTGGTTGATAAACTGTGATGTGAAGCAAGTGATGTGAACCAATTGGATAAACAAAATGTGATTTTATAATTATCCATACAGATAATTTTCTTGAAATGCCACATCATCCTATCTAATGGTTATACTAATAATTTACATATAAAAGTGTTTTACAAATTGTACCCAACCAGAAACTATCTCAATATGTAATTTGACAAACTGATATTTAGGCTCCAAAAGTTTTGAGTGCTTTTTATAAGTGAAATTATTCTCAAATATATGATGAAATTACTCCTGAAGTGCTTCAATACTGCACTTTTGTTGAATAATACTTTTAAAGTGTGGAAAATGATAAATATGGACAATATTAAGGCTACAAAAACTGTATTAAATACAAAAATATATTTTGTCTAACAACAAAGTACTTGAAGATCGTAATTTCTAAATAAAGGCACATATAATTAATTCATTTTTACCAATTCCAGTTGGTACTTTACCTATCTTCTATCAATTTTTTATCTGTACAGAGATTAGGCTTAGTGTGTCCCATTCAGATGTTGAAAATTATTGATTACACAAATTGGATAATTTAATGGATTGCCAACATAGCCAGCCTCCATAAATTATACAAGAGAAAGTGTGGATTTAATATTCCATCATGCAAAGTAATGAAAAGCAGACATTTGAGTAAATGTGTAATCCCTTCGAGCTATTTATTATGTACCCTGGATGCCATTATTTTCAAGTTGAGAATTTTAAGTTTTTATTATAACTTAAATAATCTGGGTCATACTACAGTCCTAAGTCTTTTAATGTAATTAACCCAGTGTGATGGAATAAACACATACAACATGCAGGTGGGAATAAAAAGCTTTTATTAGATTGTAATTTATTGTTATTTCAATGTTAAAATGTAAAATGAAGATTTTTGAGGAGACTACCAATTTAAGATAGCATCATATTTTATCAAAACGTAATCACAAGAAAACGTTAGCATTCTCATAATAAAAGGACAAAATATTATTTTTATATTTCAACTAAGGTCTGTTTCTAACGTCTGTACTAACAACTTAATTCATGATGCTTATGATAAATTTTACAGTTTTTAAAAGTGA
>NW_013743718.1:0-1871 GCF_000517525.1 Limulus polyphemus
ATTACTACTGTTCTATAAGTGTTATTGTTGTATAGTGAGTACCGTGTTATAGCTAGCACTGTGACATAATTACTGCCGGTTTACTGGTGTAGTTTTGTGTTATTACTACTGTTCTATAAGTATTATTGTTGTATGGTGAGTACCGTGTTATAGCTACCACTGTGACATAATTACTGCCGGTTTACTGATGTAGTTTTGTGTTATTGTTGTATAATTTTTCTTTCACCTGCCTTTTCAATTATGTTAGTTCAAAGGCCAATCGTAGAGGGCGCCACGCGAAACTCCTCCAATTTTCTGCAGCCACAGGTTGCCCCTCTAACAGAACCGACAGTGGACTGCACGGGGGCAAATCTTTCGCTGGAGGTCCACTGTCCTGTTACAGACACATGTGCAGACTGCACTTTCTCTTCGTGTGTTGTCGATGTGCAAACGACGGGGACTTCTCCTTAACATGGTAGATTCAGAAGAGACGACATTTGAACCAGAGGTAATACGATTCTGATTATAACCTAACACCAGTAAGAAAAAGCCTTCACCTGTCACTTTGACTTGTCTTGTCAGTTCTTAATACCAGGAACTTTCTAGTTATGAGAACGCAAGGGGATCGGGCGTGGCCAAGTAGTCAGCATGCTCGGATTGTGAGTTAAGGGTTCATTTTTTCGCGGACCAGTACCATCTGCGGGGTGAGCTAGAACAGTCATGTTCCACTGATTGGTCAGACAAGAGAATCCCAAGAGTTGACTTTCCTCTAGTCTATCACTGCCAACTAAGTGACAGATCTTTTTGTAGCTTTACTCGAAACTTAAGCATATTTTCTTAGCGTTAATAGACCGATTAACGTTACAGGATAACCTGACTATCTTTAGATTTGTCGCTTAGTTGTTTATATTTGTTTGTTTGTTATCGATTAGACATAAAGCTACACAATGAGCTGTATGTGCTGTGCCCACCACGGGTATCGAAACCCGTTTATAAGTCTGCAGACTTACCGCTGAGCCACAGGGATACTCGCACCTAGTAGATATATAGGATAAACTGGTTATCTTTAATCACTGAAACAGTATTTCTTTAACTTTAGTATTCAGATGTTATAGGATAATCTAACATATTTATAATCAACAAACGAACAATTTTTAATTTATTTTATAGTTGTCATAAAGTAATTGATTTTTAATCAATAAACAAACTATCTTATATTTAATACGTAGGTGCTAGAGGACAAACTGACTTATCTATAATATAACCAGTAAATGAACGGTTCTTTAATTTAATACGTAGGTGTTAATATTATAGATAAGTCAGTTTGTCCTCAAACAGTAAATGAACGTTTCTGTAACTTTAATATGTTACATGATAAACTGACTTATCTATAATATAACCAGTAAATGAACGTTTCTTTAATTTTAATACGTAGGTGTTAGAGACAAACTGACTTGTCTATAATATAAACAGTAAATGAACGTTTCTGTAACTTTAATATATTACATGATAAACTGACGTATCTAAAACCATTAAAAGTACGTTTTTTAATTTTAGTTCGGAGGTGTATGGATATAACATGAATTATATTGCGTTATTAACCCTTACCGTAAAAATCTGGTTTATAAATGATGATTAGAATTTACTTGCTTAACCTGGTTTACACCATAACAGTCACTGCTCATGAAAACGATAAATATCACCTAGATCATTACTATGTCTCTCGTATCCCAGTTGGTTTGAAGGTTCTTGGTATTCAACGAAAGGACACGTCGGCACTAGATATGTCACATGTAGTGTAGTTGACTCAGTAAAATATATTCGTCTTTATTTTCACTCATAAGTTCTTAGAAGTTCCCTCGACTTTAATAGAAACAAGTAACAGGATAAAA
>NW_013743719.1:0-2676 GCF_000517525.1 Limulus polyphemus
CCTCTAGTCTTTCACTGCTAAATTAGGGACGGCTAGCACAGATAGTCCTCGGTAGCTGTGCGCGAAATTCATACCAAACTACACCAGGACTTTCTGCAGTTCACTAACATACATCTCCTATCACTGAAAGAGATTCTCATACATAAGTAACGATTAACAAAGAGACAATTTCATGAACTTCACAAAGAGGTTCTATAGTACCTATATTTTACAAAGTGTAACAATGTTACACACACACACACACGCTTCCTAAAGCTTCCAGTAAGACAACGGTTTCGATAACCATGGTCGTGTAGCTATGCGCTTAACAACAAACAAACAAAACACTTCGTAGAGAGAAATTCTACAACCTGTTGTCTTTCTTAAGAGTCACGAAGAAAATATTTACACAAATTCTCCCGATAAATAAATTTTTTGATACTAATTAAAAAAAAGAAAGTATATAGTATTATACACAAACTTGAAGAACGAGACTCTCAAAACCGTACTCGTTGAAATTTGTCATCGAACAAGTAATTACACGCATAACACAAAGAAATTCTTTGATGCGTAATTTTTATAAAGTGAAATGAACTTCAAGGAAAGTGATCTCTAACATGTACACATTTTAATGTGTCATGAAAAAGCTACTTACACGTATTCCACACACACAAAAAAGATGATTTACAACGCAGTGTTTTACAAAGTGTAACGAAGAATAACTGACCACGTGCTCTGTAAAATGTGTCATGAACAAACTGTTTATCCATATTCCATAAAGTGATTATTTGGAAGGTTGATTTTTTTAAACACGTAACGAAAACAATTACACTTCGAAGAAAGAGATTCTCTATCACACTCTTTGTAACGTGTTGTGAACAGACTATTTACAAGTAATTCACAAAAATACTTCTGATATAGAGATTTTACAAAATATATTGGAGAAAAATTACACGTCAACTTCGAAAAAGTAGATTTACTAACTAGCACTGTCTATAATGGGTCAGGAAGAAACCACGTGCATAACAAAGATTTGTTTAATAAAGGGGAATAAATAGAAATTACATACACACCTTGGAAAACAAGATTCCTACATGTTAATATGTAGTTTTTGAAATGTGTAATGACGCAAGTATTTTACACACTGCAAAAACAAATTCTGTGATACGTAGTTTTTGTAAAATGTAATGAACTAATCGAACAGGTAGGTACTCTAAAACACGATCCTATAGAAACTTGTCATGAGGACGTTACTTATAAAATACTCCACAAAGAGATTCTGTAATACCTTGATTTGTACAGAGAGAAATTAAGAAATTTCACACACACTTCGGAGAAGGAAAAGCACTTAACCTTCGTAAAGTGCCAGGAAAAACTAGTTTTACATACTGTACAAAGAAAGTTTTTGCATGACACGTAGTTTTTATAAACTTTAATGAAGAAAAGTTCAGAAAATAAGATCTCTAACATGTACGTTTCAAACGTTTCGTAACAAAGCTATTTTCACATACTCCGCAAAGACCTTTTTTGCCATGTAGTTTTATAAAGCATAATGAAACAATATTAAACCCATGTCAATGAAAGACATTCTCTGAAAACTACTCCTTGAAAACTGCTATGTAAAAAAAAATCATAAAAACAAACGTGTCATTCAATCACTTTGTGGAGTATGTATAAATAGTGTCTTTTAAATTACAACAAAGAACCATTACACACACAAACTGTGATAAAGAAACTACTTACATATACTCAGGTTGTTGTTGTTTTCTTAGTGTAAAGCTACAGAATGGGCTATCTGCACTCTGTCCATTGCGGAAAATCGAACCCACAATTTGAGCGGTGCAAGTGCATAAACTTAACATTGACCAGTCAGAGGAACACATACTCAACAAAGTTCTGAATAGGCTTAGTAAAAGGTATCTATCAACCTATTCTCTGAAAATAATGAGAAGATTTGCAAGGAAAATGATAAATTTTGTAAATACTCATTAGCTGGTATCCATACTCAATATTTTCCTAACTTTTTCTGTCACCAAGGTTCCATTAAATACCCGTTCTTCACCCGAATGCTGACGTAGCTGTGGTGATCTTGATTCTACAGAGATATTACATAGAGGAAAAGTTTATTGTCCAAAGACTTCCCAAAGGAGTTTTCTTGGAGGTAAATTTTGGATTTGACAGATCCAAATTAATAATTTAAATCAGAAACATTAGTAGTAAATATAATTGGATGCCCAACAAGGTATTCATAGTACTTATTGTTCCATAGATAGTGCGACGGACGTAAAGTAGACGTATTTAACGCAATCTCCGTCCTTTACGTCGTACAAGAGTCTGGTGGCGTTCACTCTACCTCCATGGAAAGCATCACCATCGGCAAAGCGATGAACCACTTCATCATCTGTGAGGTAATACTGTAAATCAATATTATATTTCTTCATTACGTTAAATTCTTCTTCCTAGATAACGACAATCTGGTATCCAAGAGCTTCAAGTTGTTGTTCACGTTCTCTTGAGTTCGTTTTTTATTACGACCCACACGTTACTTAAGATGTTTAACCTACATGACCCAGTGAACTCTACAGATATATTTCTTTGTACAAAAAGATGAAATTGTAGATCTTAGAGGTAACTGGTATGATGATCATCTAGCTGCATAATACAGTTTTTTTACTATGGTTTAGAACTGATTTAATA